>NC_059396.1:3606004-3693005 GCF_905220565.1 Melitaea cinxia | reverse complement strand
AGATTGATCGATTGAAAAAGTCATTTGGACTAAGTGAGTGCATAGACGTTTAAATATACAATTTAATTACGTTTAGTAATTTATGCCGTCGAAATGATATATCTCTCATGAAACGAGCAATAAAATTGTTTATGAGTTTATCGAATGGATATAAAAGCGACTATTACATAAAATAATTTGTAAATAAACAAGTTTGCCGCCCTAACATTGTATATGATTGTATAGGGAATTTTTCCGACATATTCATTTAAAACTACGCGTACACAATTCCAGTTTCACTAACGTTTATGAATTCTTATTTTTATGATCGCTAAATTAAAAAAATAAAATTAAAATTAAGACATGATATATCACATATGTGTCTAAATAGAGGCTTTTAAGGTGCATTACTTTGCAATTTTTTGTACTAATTCATAATTATTACTTACCATTAATCTTCGTCATTAATTGGACATATCTTTTAAAGAACGTTTTCAATTAATTTGTTTTCCGTTCTTATAAACCTACCCTACATGTGCTAATAAACGAATTCTCGTATTAAAACTTTATGTATTTTATGCCTACCCTCATCTGTATCATCCACAAAGCAACACATTACATTCTAGTAACTACAAACATCGTGTAGTAGATTAATTTCGTTGCTTTGTTTCACACGGGTTTTGTTTGTATCATCTGTTTGTTACCGTTGATTGCCTCAACCGCAGTTAATCAATGCCTCATTCCAGGCTTACAGTTAGTTTAGCGACAATCGTGTGACAAATATTGTTACAAGAACGATTCTGTTTCACTGGAGTTCAATAATGGGTGGCAGCAGATTGGTGTTTGTTAGATGATTTGGAGATTGTATAAAATTTGGCTTTTTGATTTTAAGAAAATGAGTAATTGTTATTATTTGTTGATAATTGTCGTCAATTTTAAGTTTAATCTATACTAATATTATAAAGAGGAAATATTTGATTGTTTGTTTGTATTGAATAGGCTCCGAAACTACTGAACCGATATGAAAAATGCCCGCGGGTGACATAGGCTATGACATTTATAGGGTATATGACATATATTTCAAAATTATTAGGACATTTTTTTTTAATTTTTGTTAAATACCATTGCGAAGCCAGGGCAGGATGCTAGTCGATTAAGTAATTTTAAACAAGATGGTTACGATTAACTAATTGTATTTTTAAAGTTTTATCGCTATGGACTTAAATTAAAATTTAAGTGTTGTAACTGAATTAGCTTTAATTATATTCAGACTGATTCTATTACTTTTGGTACTAAATTTTTAACACTAAGTTACCAGTATATAAATATCAGTAAATAAGTGTTTTTAATATTATGGATCTCAAAGGTAGAATAAAAATTTGTAAAGGCATGATGTATTATATATTTATCACAATAAGAGAAATCTTGTATTATTTTATTTAGCCATGGAAATATTTTTTATGTTCCAAAAGAAACTAACAGGCGAAACCAAAGTAAGTTAAAAGTAATAAATACATAAAAAGGTAAGTTAATTAAAAAAATAATCCTAACAAAGTGCTCGTAAATATTATTATATAGCCTTATTTAGTACGGAATTAGTGTAACAAACGATTCGCCGAGCAAGTTTTATTTTGCGAGAGAAATTAAAGTGCCAAGTTAAAGTTCAATGCAAGTTAAACGTTTCTTACTCTACTCTTTTCTTTTTTTTAGGTACAAGATACGTACTAGCACTACGTGGTTACAAACTACGTGTACTACGTGTGTTTGAAAATAATATATTCCTTTAAATATATATTTAATATGTTACCCCAAGCAGGAACTAATTAAATAACTGATATTGTTACTAGAACTTATCATCATCATCATCATTTCAGTCTATTACAGTCCACTGCTGGACATAGGCCTCCACATGTTCGTGCCAAAAAATGGCGTGAACTCATGTGTTTTGCCCATAGTCACCACGCTGGGCAGGCGGGTTGATGATCGCAGGGCTGACTTTGTCGCGCCGAAGACGCTGCTGCCCGTCTTCGGTCTGTGTATTTCAAAACCAGCAGTGGATGGTTATCCTATTAAACACGAACAATTTTACTATCAGCTTGTCAAACAAAAAAGCAAAATGGTTGAAGGGTTGTTGTTAACCCTGCAACATTTTAGGTAGGAAGACAGACAATGATAGAACAGTGGTACAGAAATATGAGTAGCGTATTGGATTAAGCTTTAATCTTTTTCTTGTATTAGAAGAGAGGCTTTGCCCACCAGTGGGATCTCTAGGTTACAATCTTACTATTTCCGCAAAATTCATCGTAGTCACTTCTGAATAAATAAATTTACAATTGAATTTTGTTTTTTAGGCAATTGACGTTATTTTTAAAACATTCTCTGCTTTTATTCGATTTAATAGTATTAAGTACAATTGGACAATTGGGAATTTTCATGCAATTTTATATTATATAGGTTTTGTAAAGAAGCTTTTCACGCTAGGTTCTCTAATGGGTTGTCAAAAACATTGCTTAAGACAATACAAAAGAGGAGAGAGGCGAGAGCAATTGTTCATTAATAAAATTACACAGAATGTTGCGACATAGTACAAAAATGACATATATTTGTTGCTACTATGAAATAAATAAATAAAACAAAAATATAATCCAGGCTCCTAAAAACCTAAAAGTTGTTATTTTAATCATCGCAATTTTTCTTCGTAATTCCGAATATTCTCGTTCAAGTAATATAGAAAATAAAATACAAAAGTTTTTAACTGGGAAACGAGATATTAGTCCCTATTTACTTCCATTGTAAACCACACCAGAATGAAGATTGGAATAAAGAAAAGGAGCAGAGAATTGCAAAAAAATATATATACATTTTTCATAACGTTGTCCTGATCGAATCAGACAATAAGTGAAATTTATAAATGAGTTCGTCCTTATATTTCTAATATTCGATTTTCTTGTATATCGTAATTGGATTAGATAGATATTTTCATGTATAGAACAGGAGATTACTATCTCGTCCATCGACTATTGGCTCTTAACTAACATTATTTATTTAAGTATATTAGGCCATAAATGAGAACCAACTAGGGCAATGTATTTCACATTCGTTCGTGATGAAAAAAATTTTGAGCATTTAAGTCTGAAAATTTTACTCAAATCTTATGTTTGAGAGATTTTTAGATACCTAATCTGACAGAATCGCGCATAACGCAATAATTTAGGTTGTCTGAAAGAAATGGCTACTTATCCATTAGTCTGCTCATTGTACTACTCAATCTGAAACTATCTTAAGACCACGCTTAAAGATGTGTTTGTGGTGTACAATAAAGTATAAATAAAAAAATAACCTCTTAGAGAAAATTTCAAGTACATCTGCAGTAGAAAAACATTAGATTCAAGTATCATGTTCTGCTTCTCATAGGATAGCATAAGCAGTAGCAGTTACGTTAAATTGGTGCCATACAGTACAAATTGTTTTTTTATTCAAATTATTCTACAAGCTTTTGTTGCTGATAAAGAAGCGTGAAATTAGTATTTTATAAATTTTATGCAAGCTCGTGTTGCTGCCTAACTTGCAGCTGCTGTGTCATTTATGACACATTTTGTCTTCGTCTCATCTCCCAAGTAAACCGTGCCGATTTTTAGTTGTCGAAGTGCCGAAAGTTCGTGATCAAAGTACGGACTCAAATCATTGTCAGTTTTATTTAAAACCATTCAGTAATGTTTGTGTGATGTGCAGCCAAAATACAGATCAATAGATAAAAATGAAAAAAAAAATACAGTTTTGGCTTTTGTTTTGATTAGAAGAAAACTCTAAAACAAGTATAATATGATTTCAACATGCAATTGAACTTTTTAATGTTGTATTATAAGTAGGTAGTGAGTGGGCAAGTTTTTTTTCTCTTTAAATTTTCAAAATATATCAGATTATACATTGTTAACATTAAGTTATCATCAAAATTTTGTGGCGCAGTGACGTACCGTAACCCGGCTTTGTGTGGTGTTCTTCTGTCCAAGAATTTAATTTTATTGACCATCTGTGGAATTTTTTGTTTGTTATACAAAAGTTCCAAGCGTACTATCTGCATAATCTGATGACGTAGCTTACGGATGACAACACCAGGAGTATTGCCAGTGCGTCTTGCCGACCCCATTCCTCTCTCCAGGGCTCTGGCTACTTCGCTCACCACAAGAATACAACACTATTTGAGAACAGTGCTATTTGGCAGTGATCTTATGTAAGGTTGAGGTACCACCCCAGTTGGGCTGCTCCAACTTTTAAGCAAGAAATTTGCTGCTGTGCCCTACCTCTATGAATGTTTCGAAAGTGTATATATATATATAGACTTGCGCTTGACTGCGATCTCACCTGATGGCAAGTGAAGATGCAGCCTAAGGTGGTGCGCGCTTGCCTAGAAGATGCCTATTCAGTCTTGATTTAAAGATACCCAAGTTATAGTTCGTTGGAAAGACGGAAGCCGGAGGGCATTCCAAATTTTTGCGGTGTGTATTAAATTAAATTAAATTATTAAAAAGCGCTTGAAACAAAACTTGAAATTAAATGAATTTATCGTCGAAGTATAACACATTTTGCGAATTATAAGGCTAAAAAAAGGATTAGTCTGAATTAGTAGATTTAAAAGCGAATTTTATTGCAAGCGCTGTTCGTTGTTCGATGAGTTGTAAGCCATTACTAGTGATAAACTGGGTTAATGGAATTAAGTGGTTTTATAGAGGAGAGTGAATTCATTTATATTCAATTTAAATAAAGATATCCATCGAATTGTTTGATAACACATAAATTAATTATAACCTATTTATACGATAAATAATTTATTTTTCTTGACCAAAATTGTTCTGAATAACCTCTTTCGGAACTTTAAATTGATTAAAACTTCTGACGTGAATGCATACATACGTATACCTACGTAACCTTTTTGTTTTTGAGACATTATTGATTTCGTATTGTTTGTTATTTATATAAAGACTTTTTTAATATTTACACGATTTCACTTATTATAATGAAACTAATTTTTCGGATTTTATCGCGGTTTTTTAGGTTTTTTACATGCCCGACGTTTCCGATACTTTACAGCAACCATGGTCACGGGAGGACTGCTTCAAAAGTTGTTCCATTATAATATTTAAAGATTTACTTTTTTAAAGATTAACTGTTTAATTCTTGTGTTCTTAATGTGTTGTAAATTGTCTTTAATTTCTAAATAAAAACATGAAAACAATGCAACAGGCTGATAACAAAAAATTGATTGTGAAAAACGTAATGCTTAAAATACTTATTATTTATTATACATTATTATTAAAATAACTTTTCGTCGGCGCCGAACTAAAGAAAAAGTACATTTCAACTGTAATAATTGTGTTTGCTGGAAAACGAAAAAAACCGACTTCAATCACATCGACAAGTAATACACCATAGGTAGACGAAAAAATAGTCAAGTAAATACGCATTATCAAATTAATTATTAAAGATTAATTCAAAAGTTGTAATCAGATCTCGATGAAATTTAAATGTGACCACATGATAAACATCGGCTTTCGATTAAATTAAAAATCATCAAAATCGATACACTCAGTAAAAAGTTATGCGGATATTCGAGGGTTGTCCTCGATTTCTCTAAGATTCCATCATCAGATCCTAGTTTCTTTATCATGGTACCACACATAAGATTTCTTCTTTCCAACAAAAAAAGATTTATCAAAATCGGTTCATAAACGACGAAGTTATCCCCGAACATACAGAAAAAAACAATATGTGTATACATATATACGGTCAAATTGAGTAACCTCCTCTTTTTTGAAGTCGGTTAAAAATACAATATGAAATTAGGTTAACGCGTCAGCATGACGTGCTACATACAGTCTGTCATGATATTACGAGTACGAGTATATAGGATTCTAATAATTTACATTTTGTTTTTTTTTCAAAATTTATTTTATAAACGGGTAAAATCAGACGGTATTTTTATATTTGCTTTGATTGTATATTAATTTGAATCTATAATAAATGTCATATTAATATAGCGTTTGACTGTATGGCTATAGTGTTAATTAAATACAATTCAATTAAATTGTTGCTCTCCCGACAGTTGTGGGTCTTCCCATCATGCCTCGGAGAGCACGTTAAGTTGTCGTTCTCGGTTGTTATCATTGACACGTGATAGCGATCGTTATTCATAGTATGGATAATATCTGCTAACCCGCAGTGAAGCAGTGATTGGATTAGGCTTTGACTCTTCTACTACATGGAGAAAGAGGCTTCAGGGCATATGCCCATCAGTAGGATGTCACAAGCTGAATTAGATGAGTTAAATATCCTTTAAATATTTGATTTTCGAATCAATGTTCTATTATTTATTTATGTATAGAAATAAATTTATAGGGACGTTTTAGATATACGAGTAGACGTCTTTTTTCATTTCTACATTTATTAAAGAACTTTTTAGTAACAAAAAGAAGTAAAGTAAGTAATAATTAAAAGTAATAACTTGTGTTTCGTATAAACTTTAAACAAAAACATCCTTAATTTTTTTTCATAGATCACTATAAATTATTACTAAAATCTGTTTTACAAAAACATGTGATATAACGGTAGTTAACAGCAATTTCACCGTTATCTTAATTATGTCATATCCAGTAAATTTTCTCCTCCGTGTCTTGGATAAAGTTCAAAGTCTAACACGTGTGTGATAAACGAATCGACATTATATATAAAAAAAAAAATTGACAGTGATTAAACGGTAATAGCTGTTTCTGTTTCTTTTTCTGTTTTTTTTTGTTTCTGAGCCATTTTAAAAACAGCCTTTAACAAACCATGGCGCTATTCCACAAACGCATTGTTCTTGGAGTGTAACATTCTCCGCGTGAGACAGATTTACATATCATCGGTGCTTGTCCGCTTTCATAAAGTTGCGAAGACTATAGCCCGAGCCTCAGGCAGAACTCTTAAATGGGACCTACCGAGAGCTCGTTCGTCTTTTGCTCGTCAATCTTTTACTTTTATGGGACCCTTTCTATACAATAAGTTCTTTAAGCATAATAACACTATATTAAACCTGACATCGTCCAATCTCAAAACCACCATTCAAAAATGGCTACTACCAAAAAGCTATGACCATACAGAGACCTTATTGAAACGAGATATTTAATATCATGTGCACGCAAACCTATTATCTATGTATATATACATGTGTGCATGGGTATGTATGTATATGTATGTATATATAAACTATGTTAATGAATCGTATCTTGTCCCCTCTGTTCAGTGAGTTAACTCGATCCCAAGACGTTAGTCGTAGGGCTGGCAGAGGCGACATACTGATGCAGTACGCACGCGCACGCACGCAAGCACACGCACGCGCACTCACTCACGCTCACTTGCAGACAGGCATACATCACCAATCATCAGCACTACTACTTTAGACGTCGGGGTATAAAAAACAGTGTATAAATATATTATTTCTTATTATACACAATGACATTGATGTACACACGTACTTACACACACACACACGCGCGCGCGCGCGCGCGCACACACACAACACACACACACACATACACACACACAAACACACACTCACCATTTGTTGCCTTAGTTCTTGTATGTTCCAATCAAATAAACTTTAATCTTTTTATTTTTATTTTATTTTTTAAATTATAAACTTTAAATGCATTGTTTTTGTTTAAACTAACGGAATCGTATTAAGCTAATGGAAGGGACTGGACCCCACGACACAGGGAATCCTAGTGTGGGGACCAGAGACATACTGTTCTTCCTGTGAATAAATATAACTGATGTAATATGTGTTAATGTAATGTACTAACGTTTGAAGAAATAAAGATTATTATTATTATTATTATTATTATATATTTTTTTTTTTTTTGACGGTAGTGATTGTAATATGAGTAACTTCACAAAAACGTTAATACATTGGGACTATTATAGTTTCTTGTTGTTGAGCCTAAGTTGTACAGAAAATACTCTTAAATCTTTAACACGAGTATAATAAAGGTTCTATTTGTACTTATTCTACTCACAAATACTAACGTTGTAGATGGTAAAAATATGGTAAGATGTCTTTGTTGTGAAGTGTTTAAAATGTAAGTTAGATTTTCATTTTCTTCCATAAAATCGGATGTGGATTAAGCTTTAATCCTTCTCCTACATGGAGAAAGAGGACTATGCCCAGCAGTGGGATATTACAGGCTGAAGCGTAAGAGCTTGTTATGTTACCTTTAATTTTTAATTTTAGTTTGAAATTATACGTCAAGTCAACTGCTAAAATATTTACTTTGATTAATTCAGTCACGAATGACAATAAGAGGATAAATGAAGAAAATGGCTAATTAGCCGTAAGTCCGCCCATTGTACTTCACTGTTTGTAACTATCTTTATGCTTTGTTTGTAATATATTTGTGGTGTACTATAAAGTATAAAATAAATAAAATAAATGAAACGCTATAATTTATGAACTCAGTCGTACAATAAATTTCAGCAAATTGAGTTTCGTCCATTATTTAATTTTAAATTTGTGTGTAAACAACCATACAGCGAAAACTGTTTTGTTTTGATCATATTTCATGAGCCGTTTATCTGTAAATTATTTTAACTTGTAACATTTTAAGTCGAAATTTTTATTAATTGTGGAATAAAATAGATATACTTACTCGAAGCGATGATATGTAAACTGCTTTAAGACATATTATCAACTCGTCGACAAAGAATCTTAGACGAGAGAAAAATAGACTATATATATAATATCATATCAAAAATCGACCGTTCCTGCGGGGATCGAACCTGCAACTCCGACTGACCGTGTCGGTGCTCTAGCCAAATAAGCTATGGAACGATGTACTCGCTAGATTAAAAATTTTTGATATGATAATTTTATATTCGGTCTAAGCGTTTTTGTTTTATTGCGATGTAAAGCGTCAAATTAATACCCAATAATAACCAAAAATGATAAAACATAGCTTTATAGGTATATAAAATTTACTCAGCGAAATAATAAGTATCTAAAGTTAATTACACGTGGACGTTTTTTTATTCACAAGGCAATTTGAATTTAGAATAAATGTTGTTTGTTTTTTATTTGTGCTAAATTTAAAGTTGATAGGTAAGTTAATATTTTGATGGATATAATCATTTTCGTTCTTCGTCTAAAGACAAATAAAATGTGCTTAATTTTTTTTTCATACCACATTTTAATATTGTTTTTCATTTTAATACTGTTAGTTATTTTTTATTTTTTTTTTGTAAAGAAAATACTGCATACGTAATTAATAATATAATCATAAAATCAAAGTATTGATGTGTTTGCTATATTACATGAATCAAATTTAAAGAAATAATGTCAATAACAGAATAAATTAAACTTTAATAAACCAGTCTCACCTGCGGTAATTTGTGACGGAATACATTGCTTCCACCTAAAAATTTGTTTAATACTCTGTCGGAATCATTTTTGGTTTATAAGATTTTATGTAAACACGTAAACACAAGTTAGCACAGCGGAAGAAAAATAAAATGTACAGTAAAAATATTTACATTGGATAAATCAATTATGACAATGCTCAAAAGACCAATAATTTCTTAGAAATTCATCGCCATTCATTAATATTTTAGGCGTAAAATTTAGAGGCATCGAGCCTCCTTGCTCGTAAAAATACGAATTTCTACTACCTACCGACACGAAGTAAGGGACAAAATATGTTTTTCGAACACGATTAGAGATAGTATATTGTTTTAATCCTTGCTACGTAAAACATACGATTAATAATTAAAAAGCAAACGAAGTTTTGAAAACGTAAACATACTGTTCCATTATAATGAAACAACTTTTTCGGATTTTATTGCGCTTTATTAATTTTTTTGCGGTTATTTAAGTTTGGTACTGTTCCAGTTTTTATCACTAACTGAGTGAAAAAGTAAATACGAGTATAACTGTTATCATTGATATACGAGTATAACTTTTATCATTAATATACGAGTATAATTGTTATCATTGGCTTCGGCCATATTAAATATGAATAATTGAAGAATTAGATTTTAGTCATATTTATATTATCCCATATGATTTTAGAATTCTATTGCATTTTATGGTACGCTACTTAAGTGATTTGTGTTTATTTTACAATATTTCGTTGATTTTATTTGGTTTGGAATATAAATACCTCTATATATTTGTAATATATATTTACAACCTTAACTATGTAACAATTGTGTCAACTGATTAAATATTTAAATTTAATAAGTTTAAGTAGATCGAATATCAACACAGCTATGATCTTAGTATTTTAAGATAAACAATCAAGTTTGATTAAATTTTCACCGTTCGCGGAGATTCAAGTATAATTCGAAACTATAAACAAACTTACTATTTAAATATTACTTTGGTTCTGAATTTAAATTCAGTTTTTGTGGCGATATTTTTAGACGTTTGAGAGGAAGAAATTTATAAAAACTTTTGTATAACTAATTAAATATATGTATAATGTACATAAATAATTAATTTTTAAATCAAATGTGTTGAAATAAAATATGCTTATTTTTTCGTGTAAAATAATATTGTGATATTATTTGTTTCATTGCTAACTAATTATGACGTTTTAAGAATAAAACTAAACTGGACTGCATGTGATGTGCAATAATGGACAATACTTTAAAAATAAAAGTACAGATAAAATATTAAAAAAAAAAAATGTAGTTTATAACCTTCCTTGGTAAATAGAATAATATCCAATACATAAAGAATATTTCAATTCGAACCAGTAGTGACTGAGATACGTGAGCTTAAACAAACAAACAAACTTTTCAGCTTTATAATATTAGTATAGATTTGTAAAACCAATCCTTTAAAATTTGGGTTAGGTAATGTCATTTTGAAACTTATATTACGTTAGAGTTTTGAAAAATATTGTCGGTGCATTGTTTGGTCTTCACCGTTGTATTCCACTCGTCCAATATTTTATCGTTTCAATAAACAAAGACCATGAAACTTTTATTGAAAGCTAGCACCTTCATTGCTGATAGTAAGTTCAAACACGAATCTAATTTTCTTTAATCGTTGAAAAGTTTTTTACCATCAGCGTATTCGGAAATTGTAGGAAAATACCAAATAACGGAATGTTTTTATAGTTAAAAAGTGGATCCTGTTAAAAACGAAAAAGAATCTTTTGTTCTTAAAAAACAATATCTAAATCTCCTTGCCAAAAAAAATAAATAGTATTTTTTATCGTCTCTTACGTATACATGAGGTTTTGTTGATATTCATTTAAAAATGTGTTTCCATTTTATTCAGAGTGTATCGATGCGGGCGCTCAACTCAAGTTTCGCTTTGGAACCTAGCCGTTGTATAAGACGAATGTATTGTACATTTTTACGTAGTATCCACTCTCCTTTAGATTTACAATTTCATCCTGTTGGATAGTGTTATTAGCAATAGCCAGTTGCTATGTCAATTGCAAAATCGACGTTAAAAATTCATAGCTTGAAAACCTGAATTAACGAATCCGTTTCTCCTAGGAAATTGTGGGCCAGTTTTCTAGCATTCCAATGATTGTATCCTCTTAGTTGATTCTAGAAATATATTCCAACAAATCTCGCTGTTCATCTAAATGTTTACTGCTATGCGTAAACAGAATTAAATTGTCTACATATCGATATAGTCCAGTTAGTGCCAGTTTTATGTCTCTGCGAAAATAATTTTTTAATATATTCCAATTAATGCTTGAAGCGTTTGAAGATTTATTTTTAATTTAGTTACATCTTTACTCGTTTCAATTGCATGTTACACGAACTCCATCCTATCACAAGTCACATACACATATGTGTATTTTGCTTTTCGTACCAGTCTTGAATTACGTATCTAATACTTGAGCAGTGTGAAGTTGGAAGCTAAGCTGTAAAATAGCTGAAATAACATTATCTGTCATCCAATATCTTAGAGCGAAGCTGACTCGATGCTATTTTATAATATAGCACGTGCATTTCAATTTTCGCCTTGTCTCGTATTTTAAAGTTATTGTAAACTCAATACTGCACAACTGTTTTTGTAAATTGCTTTTTAAAATTTATCACAGCTTCTCCTTTTTGTTTGGTCGAAATTGAATTTTGTAAAAAAAATTAAAATATTTAGATGATAAATATTACGTTTGTTTAAAATTTGTTTAATTTATAATAAAATCTAATAGATTTTGTTTCTTTTTTGTTGCAGGTACAAACAGATTTTCAACGTGTAAAGCAATACCACGACTCATTCTTGTAATTATTTGTGTACGAAATTTATATGCTAGTAGTATAATGATGTATTTCAACATCAGCCAAAAAAGTATATTATGCATTTTCAAAAAATGTTAAAAATTAATCCTATATCCAACGACACCGGTTCGCTACGTGTATATATATAAACTTGTACCAAAAATATACCAACTATTTGCTCTAACGAAGTTCTACGAAAGGATTCTGTACGCTAGTATTAGGAATGGATATTTCATTTCAGTTTCTAAACGCGGCGTTTACCGCAACTCTGCGTTTTTGTGCAGCTTATTTTGTGTCGCAGTACAAGTTAAAAGCGGGAACGGAAAGATTTATTTGTACTTTGTTACATTGTATATTATGATGTATGATGAATCTGTTACAGAAATATTATACCTGTTGAGAAAGTATAAGTTTTTTATCTTTTACGGTTACTAGGAAGTTTTTTGATCCTACGGCACTTACAGTGTCCTATCCGCAAAATTACACAATAGCTCCTCAGAAGTGTTAAGAAAATATTGAAAATTGAATTCATGAAATATTCGTCATACTCTACAAAATAATAAGAACTTTACTTTTTAGTTAGACGTAGTCTGTATTGGTAGGGTGTTGACCAAAATTTTAGAATAATTGTTATTACGTGTTTTTGGGTCTGTAAATAAAATTGAATTGAAGATGAATTTTGTAAAATTAATGTCTTAAGTAGGTATATATATCGAGTAGTGAGTGTTGAATGCGACAGACTAAGCTTGATTGAACCAGTGCTAAACCCGCTAAAAGGTATCAATATTTTTTATAATTAGTGCAAAAAAAAAATCGAATATAAACAGTAGATTGGTTAAATATAATTGTGATGGCTCGCAAACGGTTAAAAAACCGACTTTAATTACATCGACAAGTATAATACAATGTAGGTAGACAGAAAGATAGTAAAGTAAATGCGCGGTATCAAAAATTACTCAAAAATAAGACATTAAATCTCGATAAATTTAAACGGGACCACAAGAAAAACATCAGCTTTCGATGAAAACAAGAACTATCAAAATCGGTACACCCAGTAAAAAGTTATGGAGTAACTTACATTAAAAAAAATACAACCGAATTGAGAACCTCCTCTTTTTTTGGAACTCGGTTAAAACTAAACTAATAAAAGGCGGTATAAAAGTTTTCGCAAAAAATAAATATTCTGAATAGAATAAAAAAAAAAATGTAGTTTTTGTTCAAATCGCCTGTCGCCTCTGACTCGTACAAAATAATTACCGAGTGTGATATTGCTAACTGAACGACTGCTATATATTATTTTTGCTTGTACATGATTAAATGTAATCAAATTTATGGCTCGGGTGTTTACTCGAACTGTATTTATAGTGAATTTTAAACATCAGGCCATATGCTGTTGCGTGAGCTTGTATTTAGATAATTTTTCGAAAAACACTTGATTAAAGAATTTATGTTGGCCGAATGTCAATATTACAGTTTTAGATAAGTAAGTTTTCAGTATCCTTTTATATCAAATGGTAAAATACAAAAGAAATAAATATTTACGTAAAATTACATCTTATATATATATAAGACTAGGCTGTTACATTTTCTAATCATAACATCTTACACTTTACCCCATATATTTACGAAATTAGATAAAATCCGATTTGTTTTTTTTTTTTTTGAAGTGACACTTCTTTAGAATCATTGTGATTTGAAACTCAATGAAACGAAAATGCGTCAAGATAAATAAACAAACGCATAAATGTATAGGAGAGAATGAGATATAATACATTACTACTCAAAACAAGTTAGCGACGCGTTTTGCATGGTTCTTACGACCTTTTTCACGAGGATGACCGTCGCCGTCTATAGAACAAATTGGAACGGCCTACCTTTCCACCTCTTCAGATGTTTCACTTCTGTCGTGTGTGAATTGACACACACACTTTTTTTGTTAAAGAGTTTCATCGCGATAATATTATTGAGGGTATTTCATTTGCTTCGAGCCGTCGTTTCTTCGGAGTAGCACCTGTTATATTTAAGGGAATGGCGTCCTCAGTTTTCGAGTTTTCTCCGGGTACCCTCATAAAATTTATTTTGTCTTTGTTGTCAGTATATTCTAGGGTGAACAATACAAATACATTAACGATCAGCTTAGTTTCGGTACTTGTAAATATGTAGTTAGTAATTCTAATTGTAATAAGAATAAATGGCTTGTGTGATTTTATTAAAGGATCTATGGATTAATTTAAAAAGGTTTTAAATGTTTATAAAACAAACTATTTTTATACGTTATTCTGATTAAGAATTTTGTTTTACTTACTACTTTTACAAATAACAACGATTTTTATCAACCAAGAAAACTTTAGGGTCATGAATGCTATAGCTTATTAAAATTAGATTCATTGTGGATAAATAAATAATAAATATCTATAACATACGCATACGGTCGTCTGTTCCTAAAGCAATATAATGTCTCTGTTATGGGCAACATCCCACTGATTTATTTAGAGGCCGTCTATAATCACGTGAGGCTGCAGGGGAGAGGGGGGATGAGATCGGGAAAAACATCTCGAGATATAAAATATAAACCCAAAAAACAACCAACAAACAACCTGCAACTTTGATGCCTGTCTAAAAACTTGTATCACAATGTGTAATTTTTCAATATCAATATTACCAGTATTTAAAGATAATATTCTGAAAAATTTTTTAGTTTCAATTTACTTTACACAAAAAATACACGTGTTGGGTTTGAAAGAGGATAGTCTAAACCCCGCCAAATATCACCAAGGAGTCGTAGAGTTTCAAAAGTTGCTAAAACATCGCATGATTAATAGACTACCCCTTACATATTTTTGTTTGATAAATCTACATTCTAATAATACCATATATAATAAATAAATATCTATATTATACCCAGACTACAGAAGGCAGGGTAACTACAAACTGCGCCAATGGACTAGTCGAAAAGTATAAAAGGTCTACAAAAACAGCAAATTTATTTGTTACTTTTACTATTTACTAAAGTACGTTCGATATGTTTAGTCTGCTTCTATTTACTCATGGCTACATCAGATGGTACATCATATCATAAAATACGATATTTGGAAACGAATATAATTTTAGTTGTATTTTATACGTTTCACTGAGGAAGGGCACAGCAGGAATTTCCTGCTCAAAATATGGAGCAGCCCGACTGGGGTAGTACCTCGACCTTACAGAAGATCACAGCAAAATAATAGTGTTTTCAAGCAGTATTGTGTTCCTGTTGGTGAGTAAGGTGACCAGAGCTCCTGGGGGGATTGGGGATTGGGTCGGCAACGCGCTTGCGATGCTTCTGGTGTTGCAGGTGTCTATAAGCTACGGTAATCGCTTACCATCAGGTGAGCCGTACGCTTGTTTGCCGACCTAGTGACATGCACAAAGAGAGAATGATTTGACTTATCCTTCAATTTCATGCCTCCGACTGCATATTATCTACGACGTTGCATAAAGTTTCGAAGGACTACCGTATTAATATATTATAAATGTACAGCACAAAATGTTTGATATTGTTTCTATTTATTTCGCTGACTTTGTGTGCATATTGATTTTTTATCTTGTTCCAGCTTTTTCAGTTGATTTTCTATTAGTTGTTTTTCACGCAGGCGGGTTTTTTGTTTTTTTTTTTAATTATTATTTTATTTATGTCTTTTTAGTCAGACAAATTACGTAATCGGTTCAATTCATTAAAACAGTTTACATCATGTGGTTGATTAAGTAATTTTTTAGGGTCAAGAGAACTGATAGCAAGCCCGGAGAAAGATCTCACTCTGCTCAAAGCAACGTAAGCCTGACCTTTAGCAAATAGGTGACTGCTTAAGTCAACAACTATTAGTTTTAATATAATGAAATTATTATTAAAATTATTTGTTTGTATTTGGTATTATGTATTTGTTATTGATTTTATTAATGTAATTGTAAATTGGTGTGACATTTATTAATTTTTATTTGTAATTTTAATTGTATGTTTTTTTTTAACCATTGTATTTTATTAGAAAGGCTACACCCCAAAGTTGATCGTCGCCTAGAAGGCGAGTTTGGCATGGCATAGGCGTGGGAAAGAGCAAAGTCCACATTTTTTAAACTTTAATATTGTATTGATTTATTAGTATTACGGTAATAATAATCACGATATACCTTTTTAAAATCCTTGTATTATGCCCTTCCATTTGATACCCATATTGTTGTATTCGAGAAAAAAAAATTTTTTTTCATTAACTACAATGGCTTCGCGCAGCCGCCATGTTTGATTTTTTTTTATGTCACCTATCTAAGAACACTTGGGCAGCTAAGACGAACCTAACGATACCTCAATTATGTAAATCCGTTCAGTGGTTCTGGAAATATGAGGTAGTAAAGAATATTACATACAAACATACATACAAGATACGCGCGAAAAACATAACCCTTCCTTGGCAGTCGGGTAAAAATTAATAAAGTAGGTCTCCAAGCATGTAAAAAGTGCTTTCAGAATAAAAAAAGGTTTGTGTACTTATGTACGCACGTAAGAAGCTATACTCAATTCACTAGCTAAAAATATTTTAATGTGTAACAATGTTTCATAAACTAAGTCCCATTAAGACAAATACAAATATTTTAATGTGTAAAAATGTTAAATTGCATTTAATAAAAAGTGTGTGCGTACTTATGTACGCACGTAAGAAATATTAAATCATATTTCACTGGCTAACTTCACGCTGCTAACTTCTTCTTCGTTGGCTAGCTAACTTGGGTGTCGGTTTTTCGTGACGGTGTGCGCGCGCATCGTAAAAATTTACTCATCATTTTTCCCTAATGCACTAAAAGAAGTATAACTTCAATAAGCAACATAAAAAGTTTAACCTGAAAACAACGCGTTCGCGATTTTTATACCATTTTCCACACTAAAATTAATTCTCTATCTTTTATACATATATACATAAAGTTGAGTACATATGTACATGAAGTAACTTTTACTCAGACAATGCGTACGCACGAACTCATTCATCTCGTATGAATATTCCAAGAGCCTTTGATAACGAATTATATCAACTTGCCTGGTTTTCTGCGCGATGATCTTCACTTGAGACTTACGTTCATTAAAATGTATTATAAAGTTTTGAAGCATGTTATTTTCAGTTATAGTACGACTAATCATTATAATATTAAAAAATAATATTTATTATATTATGGTACACAGAAGAAAGATGGTCGTTAATCATTTAATATAATAAACATATGTCAAGGTTATAAATAGTAGCGAAAAAGATATAAAACTAACAAGACGGTCGCATAGTAATGGCAAAATATTTACGATTTCAGACAATTATGTCTAATCGAATGGGGAAATTGTTATTGTTTTAGTTATTCCTATGGGTATATAATTTTAAATGCAATATCTATTTATTCAGAACTAGCTGTACCCTACGCGCGTTGCTACGCTTTTTTATTATCTACCTACCAACTCAGAAACCTTCGTGGGCTCATGAACAACACTTTGCTGAACGTCATGACATGATCAAATGCATTATTTACGATTATGTAAAGCGCATACAGACAAACATTTATTTTAATATATAGATTTTATACGACTATGACGAATTACATGTAATTCGTAAACAACACCCCCTGGTGTAATCGTAAAAAAAGAAAAATTTAAAGATTTACCGGATTCTTAATTTTTAAAAATTGTATAATTAATGTTTATTGCCGCGTAATATTTCTTTGTTTACTATATTTTTTTTTATGTCACTAGGTCGGCAAACAAGCGTACGGCTCACCTGATAGTAAGCGATTACCGTAGCTTATAGACACCTGCAACACCAGAAGCATCGCAAGCGCGTTGCCGACCCAATCCCCAATCCCCCAGGAGCTCTGGTCACCTTACTCACCAACAGGAACACAATACTGCTTGAAAACAGTAATATTTTGCTGTGATCTTCTGTAAGGTCGAGGTACTACCCCAGTCGGGCTGCTCCATATTTTGAGCAGGAAATTCCTGCTGTGCCCTACCTCAGTTAAATATATAAAGTAATTAGTACATTATTGGCAACGATATGCTTAGCATGCTGTTTCGACCGATTAAGAAGAAATGTCATGTTTGACTTGCGAAAAGAAATAGTATGGAAAACCAATTTATTTGTTATTACAATATGTGTATATTGTTAAACTATCCGAAAGTCCGAGCTCAACCGGTCCCAGATTAAATAAAATCCTTTTGTAACGAACTTATAATTAAATGTACGAAAAACGAAGTCTCTCTCGCTTATTTTTCGCTGCAACAACGCTTAAAGTCTCTAGAGAATATGTTCAACAATTTTAATTATGTTTACATTAATTCTTGTGTATCTTATTGCGCCATTTTCAGACCGCTCACTCGCTATTTAATTGAGTTACACTTTCAAGTGCAGTCGTACCGTTTTAAAAGTCTTTCACGAATACTAACTTCGTGTAGTTTATATGTTTAACTTTGTTACAAAAGTATACAGAATAGTACGCAAAATGCGAATTGAAAGCCATAGAGCCTTATCTGCCACACGACTTTAAGAGGTGTAGGAAAAATTAAAAACCAAAAGGAAAAATCCCTAGTAATATTATATATGTGAATCTAAGTTTGTTTGTTACGCTTTTATGCGAAAACTACCTTACCGATTACCGTAATAGGATACTTTTTATAAAAAAAAAAAAAAAAAAATTAAATGCGAGCGAAGCGGCGGGTAAAAGCTAGTAAACAATAATACCTTATAATATTTAATAAAAATTACTCATTGCAATTATTATTTAAACTATTTCTTATTGCACAATAGTTTGCTCATAAATCAGTAAACAATGATTATTTTTTGTATTACTGAATATCCTAGGATATATATTACTCCATTATTGTTCTGTGACTAAATTCTTATAAATTAGAGTTGTTTCCTATTATTTTTTTATAAAATTAAATTCTACACCTACACCGTCAATATATCATCTTCTTTGCCCTAAGGTTGCCTGGAAGAGATTACTTTTAAGCAATAAGGCCGCCTCTTGTACATTTTTTTTCTACAAATTATGGCTAATGTTGCTCGTTTTTTTATTTGTTTGGTGTACAATAAAGTGTAAAATAAATAAAATAAATAATAAATAAATAAATGAAACATAATTATGTAGTGATAAATATGTGTTATTAGAATTCTAATAACACATATTTATCACTGTTATTATTATACGTAAAGTTTAAACGACATTTAAAAATGTGTCTAATGATATCGCTTGAAGTTTTCGAAATTTCGTTACTAACCAATTAGGCTTTATGGAATTCAAACTAAAAGTTGTGCGAACATATATCGCAAAGCCACTCGACCCCACTACTTTTGCCAATGGAGATTAAAAAGTAAACATATACTTACATGTTCCTTATATATAAATATATTTTTATAAAAATATAAAATATATTTTTAACTACCTAAAATTGATTAAAAG
Organism: Melitaea cinxia; assembly: GCF_905220565.1. NCBI lineage: Eukaryota > Metazoa > Arthropoda > Insecta > Lepidoptera > Nymphalidae > Melitaea > Melitaea cinxia. Next base: position 3,673,289 of record NC_059396.1, on the reverse strand, counting down.
TTTACATTTAATATTTTGAAAGTATTCTTATATCATGACGTGTACTAGAATAATTACTTAATTGATAATTTTGAAGTTAAGGTAATTCTTGTGTTATCGAACGGTAAAAAACGACCGTCCAATAAATTTTTATACCGTAACAACTAAGCCGTGATAAAATCTTTGTATTCTTTCATGAATGAACTATAAAAGTTATTTCTAGGCCAATGCGGGATTAACATTCAGTATAAAGCCTTAAAGCGCTAAAGTTACTCTGATCAACGATATTAAACGTAATGATTTCATTTTGTTAGTCCTTGGTACCAGCCGTTGCTTTATGCAAAGCAGAAATAAATTGAAGTCGGTTAAATAAAATTATATATTGAAATCAAGCTGAATTTCATTTATAAATGAAAATATGTTACAGAGAAAATATTTTAAACGTTTTCATAAATTTTTATACCCACCTTTTATTTCAGTTACTAATTGTAAATACAACGTAGGTCGACGAAAAATTAAATTTAAATAGGACGCCATGACACCACCTTTTGATTAAAAGTAATCGAAAATAGTCGAAATCGGGCCACCCAGTAAAAAGTTCTGATGTAACATACATTAAAAAAATACAGTCGAATGGAGAATTAATTTAAAACAAGTCTGTGTCTTTCTTATAATCATTCCCGCGGTAGATTAAACTTAAAGGTCCTTAACCCTACAGGCTAAGTGCAGAAGATTCAAATCGAATTGGCAATCAATCATTCAATCAATCAAAAATTATTTTATTCAAATAGGCCTTAAAAGCACTTTTTATTCCTCATTTTGTAAACTAAAATTTTTGTCTTAATTAATTAATTATAGTTAAAATGAAAGCTACCACCGATTTGGAACGTGGATTCTGTAGAGAAGAATAGCCAAGAAACTCCGCACTTACTCTTTCAAAAAAAGCCCTTGTTTAATTAAATACAGCGCCTCTAGATCCTTACTTGATCTTTATCAGTAACGTTGTAGATAGATCAAGCTCGTACAGATATAACCATATACTGAAAAATTATTGTGATAATTATAATTCATAACATTGGTGGATAAACATATAGCTTGCATTAGAATAATTTTAAAACATATTTTTCTCACAAAACTTAGTGCTGTGTGGCTACGGCACTAAAGAATTTAGCCACCCCCTCTCTTCCCGTGGGTGTCGTAAGAGGCGACTAAGGGATAACAAGGTTCCACAACCACCTTGGAACTTAAGAAGCCGACCGATGGCGGGATAACCATCCAACTGCTGGCTTTGAAATACACAGGCCGAAGACGGGGAGCAGCGTCTTCGGTGCGACAAAGCCAAGTACTGCGGTCACCAACCCGCCTGCCCAGCGTGGTGACTAAGGGCAAAACACATGAGTTCACGTTATTTTTGGCGTAAACTTGTGGAGGCCTATGTCCAGCAGTGGACTGTATAGGCTGTAATGATGATGATGAAAACTTAGTGGTACTTTGTCGCATTTAAAACATTGAACTATCTTTTCATATCCATATCTATGTTACTATCTCATTTTTCAATTATTATAATAAATGATTATTAATAATATATATAAAAAATAATGATTATTGATAAATGATTATTTTGTATGTAAGCTTATTATACATCTACACCATCTACCCAATTTAGATAATAATGTCTGGGCTGTCTGGAAGAAATGGCTAATTAGCCATAAGCCCGCCTACTGTACTTCACTCTCTGTAACTATCTTTATGCTTTGTTTGTAATATATTTGTGGTATGCAATAAATTGTAAAATAAATAAAATAAAATAATATTGTTTATCATATTACTAAGGGTTAACAATGTTCATAGATAATTCCACAATAATAAAATAAATAAATAATAACATATAATTATCTTATAACATACACACACGGTCGTCTGTTCCTATGATAAGTAAATTAATGCGTGTAAAAAATGATAACTAAAAATAGCAACATTAAAAATGTGTTTTAGGTCAAAAAGTGTAGTTCCATATATTTAAATAGTAATTTTTAGTATGAAAAAGATGACGATGGAGATTATCAATCACTCACAACATACTTGTTACGTCAATTTTAGGATAATCGGAGTCTGACATTAATATTATTCTTTGGTCATATTGGCACAATGTTCTCGTAAAGAGAACTTAAGAAATATAACATTGTTGACAGACATTCTTCCAAGATTTATCTGCTAACATTTACATGTACCGCAGTATGAAATGTGAACACAAATATTTGAATATTATATGAAAGTATGATGTAGAATAACATATCTTCTTTAATTTCGACATACGACGCCACAAGAAATTTTTTAATACTTCTTGACAATCAAAATATATTATCGGTCCTATTCGTTCGCCGGTAGCGCTTTAAGCGCTTACGTGACGTTTCTCACGCGACGTATAAGTATATTTTGTTACATGTTTTTTCGTTAGCCTCAAAGAAAGGGTTAGAATGAGATATGGAAGTTTTATTGTTTGATCGCATTTATCAAGAATTCCATTTTGAATATTTTTATCTACAGTTTTATTTGCGGTCACAGTAAGTTATATTTCATATATTTGCTGCCATAAAAGATAAAAGATAATGGGTTAAAATATTTTTCTATTTTGCTTGTGCGATACAATAAATTGCAGTTATTGTTTTCTTAGTTGGGGTCTGCCAAATGACTGTGACGGACAATCAATTTTATTTCAATATCGTCAGGCGTTTTTACAGGTCGCTTTTACTCTATCGTGAATTAACTGAAGAACTTATTTTTTTTCGAATTTTTACAAGGCACTTAAATTACTACTACAAAAGTATAAAGAATATTTATTGAATATAAAATTCGAAATTTTTATAAAATGAAAATAATTTTTTTTAGCTTAAGTGCTTGTCTGTATTTATAACATCTATATATTAATACGTGAATCAAAAACTATGTACCCTTTTTTATTACGAAAATTGCTCAGACGGAGAGACGGAGGAGTATGAAATTTCGAACACTTATAGTTTATACAGAGAGAAATTGGTATTTTTTTTTAAATTATGCATAAAAAATACATAAAATCAATTAAAAAAAAAACATTACACACACTACTATGTATTTGAGACACACATATATACTCTTTTGTTTAATGTTAAAACTTATAATTTGAACCAATCATAGATGAATTTCGACCGCTTTCGATCACTAGTATTTGCAAATACTAACCTGAAGAAAACCTGTCATTTTGTTTATAAGTTGGCGTATTGCAATTTATTGATAGTAAAATTATTGTTTCTCTAAATTCTTTCAATTAACTCCTAACTTTTTTTTTGTTCCTAACTAAACTAAATTATCATATATGCAATTAAATTCATCATTACAGCCTATACAGTCCACTGCTGGACATAGGCCTCCACAAGTTTATGCCAAAAATAACGTGAACTCATGTGCTTTGCCCATAGTCACCACGCTGGGCAGGCTGGGTTGGTGACCGCAGTACTTTGTCGCACCGAAGACGCTGCTGCCCCTCTTCGGCCTGTGTTTTCAAAGTCAGCAGTTGGATGGTTATCCCGCCACCGGTCGGCTTTTTAAGTTCACAGGTGGTAGTGGAACTGTGTCATCCCTTAGTCGCCTCTTACGACACCCACGGAAAGAGAGGGAGTGGCTATATTCTTGACTACCGTAGCCACACAGTACATTTCAATATCTCAATATAGAAAAAGCGACTTTATTAATCGTATAAAACCATATAAAACACCGAAAACCGATATTTACGTCTGAAAAGCCTATCCATTTTCTCAATAGGCTTTGGGATTACGGTTTAACATAAATAACCTCACCGACATCGGGAAGCCTTTTAATGTTGTTGAAATCAATCTTGATTAGCTGTTGTTTGGTATACAAAAGCTGTTAAGTAAATGTTTAAATGGCTATGTTTTGACTCGATATTGTTCACGTATTGCCAAACACTATTTAGTTGTATTCGGAAATTAGTTTTTCTCTTTATGAAAATTATAGATGTGTGTAAATATATGTAAGTATTAGAATGTAGACATTTGTATATAAGTTTATTATACATCTACACCACCTACCCAATTTTGATAATAATTTTCCTTTTTCTGTCTGGGTTGTCTAAAAGAAATGGCTAATTAGCTATTCTATGTGTATTTCTTAAAAAATTGTTATATTAGTCGGCTGTTACCAATAACACTAAGCTTTTGCTTAACGTAGGAACAGACAATCGTGTGTGTAGGTATGTTATAAGAGATTTAGATAATAAGTTTCCTTTTTATGTCTGGGTTGTCTGGAAGAAATGGCTAATTAGCCATAAGTCCGCCCATTGTACTCCACTGTCTGTAACTATCTTTATGCTTTGTTTGTAATATATTTGTGGTGTACAAGAAAGTATAAAATAAATAAATTTTGACGTATATTGAAATTTATTAATAATGAGAAAACAGAAAAATTTTTTTTATAGATCTGACTATGGAAGTTCCTCAACTTTTACAGAAGATAACAGCTAAATAAAGCTCTCGAATAGTGTTAGGTTCGTGTGCTAAATAAAACAACCCGGTTACTCCAGGCATAGCGATGCGCTGTGTTGATGGCGGGGGTACGGTCGGTAATAATGTGATGCTCCAAATATTGCAGGTGTCGATAGTCGGTAACTGTTACCATCAGCCGAATTACCGCATGATTGCCACAACCATATAGAAAGTTAAAAGTATTTTTTATGAGTGAAGCGACTCAAAATACATACATACATACATATAAATTAAATCATGTCAAAGTGCGATGAGTTAAAATATTTATTTACTAATAAAATCACGAGTATAGCTTGTTCCATTATAAAATCAGTAAAAACTTCTTTAAAGTCAAGATTTCCTCAGAACATAAAATGTCTGCATGATGTTATTAATAAAAACCCTATTGTACCTTAAACTATTTAACGCACTGTAACTTCACGTCGTTAAAACGATATCGGTTACAAAGAAACCCGTCAATCAGAATAGCGTGGCGTATTATTAGATATTTCAATTAGCTTTTAGCGGTTTAGTGTTGAATTACGATCTCGGACACGTGTGTCACACTTGTATGCGAAGATTCCAGGAAGATTTCTCTAAGATATAAGACAATATATGATATATTTTTAGATTTTTTTGATATAATATAAGATATTTTTATTTTGTATTTTCCTAGTACTAATTAATATCAATTTTAATTTTATTATGATAATTTTTCTAACACAAAATTTAATAAAAGTTACATTCTGGTTTGGAATTAAATAAGGATATTAATACATATTAAGGAATCACCGGTTTCTCGTTACACATAGTAAGTTAGCTAAAATTTGTGAGTACAGCATATAAAAACACTGTACCTTATACCTACGTATTTAAGATACGGAGACAACGCATCTATTTATTTTATTTTTATTTTATACTTTATTGTACACCACAAATATATTACAAACAAAGCATAAAGATAGTTACAGACAGTGAAGTACAATGGGCGGACTTATGGCTAATTAGCCATTTCTTCCAGACAACCCATCTACAACGTGTGTCTTATCTTAATCTCATTGAAAATGTAATTAAAAGAAAACCTAATTACTGTTACTAGTGGTTGCCCAGAGTTCGAAATTCGACCATAATTAAAAATTTAAATTAATGAGAACCAAAAAATTATGAAAATAAAGAAACTTTTTTTAAATTTTTCAATTTGACTTCAGACTTTGACAATCAACAAAAGCGTATATATAATATGCGTGTGTGTATCAAATATATGGTAGTATGTGTAATGTTTTTTTTTTATTGATTTAATATATTTTTATGCATAATTGTAAAAAAATATTAGCATTCTGCACTCCTTCTCTGTATAAAATATAAGTGTACGAAATTTCATACTCCTCCGTCCGCGCAATAATCGTAAAAAGGGTACAAAGTTTTTGCTTCACGTATTAATATATAGATATAGTGCATACAGAAAATGTAAAACAACGTTACATTCACAAAGATATCATAACTTTAAGTGAAATGGACATACGTTTAAAATTACAATTTAACTTTATAGACACGTGTAGCATTATAGATGACACATCCATTGTTACTTTACGATACCATTTCCTTGATAGACTTTAGTCACGAAAGCTAGAAAACTGATGTTTCATAAACCATTAGCTATGAAACTTTATCGTTACATGCAACTGCAATATTTTGTTTCCGTTCGCTGGTGTGATACTTCTTCGACGACTTATTTGCTTACCCCATACTGTTATTATAATATGACGTGACTTAGAATTCCTTTTCTTTATTGGTAAGCAAATAATTTACGGCCAGTTTTGATACGAGTATATCCGTCGATGTTTTGGTACTTGAGATACATTTTGGGCACTATCCTCATAGACATTATTTCAATATTGTATTTATGGTCATCAAGGATAGCTATTGACTTTATTTGTAATCGATAATTAAATGTCATTTTTAGGCTCAAGCATGAAGGTATTATTAAATCTTTAAATTTTGCAATTATTTCCAACTTTTTTATTATCAGGCTAGAATTATCACTGTAAACTATTCGTTCTCATTTTCCAATTTTCTTTTCTTAACTTTAAATCTGACACATAACCCGCTACTCACAAGCTCAGAATCATCTCTCGAAGTTCAGGAGGCTCAAAATAATTACAAATCTTGTACCCTCTTGAACTAAACGAAGTTTGCCTATGAGCGGTTAATTTTCAGATACAACAGAGCAATTTAGCTCATAACGAAGGCCTCATTGCTAAAGTTATCCACTATTAGCTATTAAGACCGCGTGATGATTATGACTTGAATATAATTACTTGTATCTGTTGGTGTTGTTGTTTTTGTTGAGGACAGATCTGATGAAACTGTGCGAACGTTGATGTCGACGGTCCTGAATATTATTCCAACTCTACAAGCTACGGTAATCTCTTACCATTAGGCGAGCCGTACTCTTGACGTCCTAGTTGAATAAAAAAGGTCTTGTCCTACAAAATAATATACAGAATTATACTTTTTGGTAATCGTGTAATATATGATAAATCACCTATAAGCTTATAGGCACTATTATTATTATTATTAGGCACTTATGGCACTGATATCATTTGTTTAATGTTTCTCCTACGCTTGACAAGTATCAACGCTACCCAACAACAACATTATAAAATACAAAACAAACAAAACCTCCCTGTTTGTAATAGTTTAGATACACCATTTTATTCTCACTGCTGCGATGCCATTTCATATTGAAGAATACACTTAAATGTACACATTTTAATATCGTCTTAAACATAAGTTTTAAAATTAATCGCAATCATATTTGCCACTAGTGAGTTAGAGCATAAATTAATACCGTTTAATACTACCACATGGAAACAGGTGCTTATTTGATACTTCATTATATTACCATCTTAATATATCAACTAAGTAAATAAAGGTGACTTCAGTGTTTCATATTTACCGTTCCGAAACTGTCTATTAATATAACTAATAACACCAGTATATCACACATATGGTAATTTAAGGCAGTTGTAATGAAATACATTCGTAAGTAATTCTCAAGTAAGTCAAGTTGTCAAAACTTTACGCTGCGTTCAGATTTGTGGATTATTTACCACAATTTATTGAACATTTGAAGTGATAGTATAGTGTTATTACTTGTACAAACACGTCTCTCTCGTTTCTTTCTTTTCTTCTCTCAGCCAACTATAAAAGTAAACATGAATGCAAACCAAAATTTTTACTTATTAAATATATTTAAGGATGTTAAAATTTTGTTTCTAAAAAATATTTTTGAAAGTCTTAGGGCTTACAACACGTTTGTGATATTCTTGATTTTGCAAGCTACGATAATTGCTTACCATCTGCTACTGTATGCCTATTTGACACTATAGTGATATAAAAAGATACATTAATCTATATATATATATATATATATATATATATATATATATATATATATATATATATACACGGTGATTTTATAACCGTTTTGGAAACGAAATATTTTACTTTGGAATCATCTATAGTACATATAAAAATGAATAAATCAATTGTAATGTTGACTAAAAAAAAGTTTCAATTTTAATATTCATTTTTATTCGATCGACTTGGAAAGTAGTAAGGCACTGATCATTCATTCATTATTTTATATGAATGAAACACGTCCGTGCGCGTTTCGGTTGATAAAAGTATACCTATAGGCGCGAGCTAGCGAGTACTTACGTAGATAGACTCGTTTGTCCTTCATACTTTACACGGGCTTAGGACCGTCAGAAATACCTATTTTATTTAAACTTCTTTTCGATTATTAACCACGATTGTTCTTTTCACAACATATCAATTTATAAACGGACTGTAGGTATAAACTTCAGGCGTATTTAAAAAATCGGAGTTTTCTACAGAATAATTAACTTCCATACCTATTAACAGTTTATTTACACTATTTACACTTCTCTGTATCGAAGCAACTGCTCAAAATGGAGTCCGCTGCGTTCAATACACAAACGTACGCGTTTAATACAATTGTCTTTTAATTTTCTTAATGTGTCTTGATCACTTTTCACTTTATCAAAAGCGTCCACTATCGCAATGCGTAAATCATCACAGCTTTCATATTGACTGACGTGTATAACTTTTTATTTCCGATCACAAGAAAAAATCCAGGGGCGTTAAGTCAGGACTTCCAGGTGGCCAAGACACAGGCCCTCCTCGACCTATCCACCTATCACTAAACTCACTGTCCAGGTACATCGTCTACTAACTCAGATATTACTCTCCTTAACATCTCTAAGTACGAATTGCCGGTTAGATGACCTTCAATAAAAATAGGCCCTATTAGTTGGTCGTTAATAATACTGGCCTACACGTTCACACTGAAACAAACCTGGTGATGGTTTTCTCGTATCAAGTGGGGGTTAATTAGAGCCCAGTAATGCTCATTGTGCACATTGTATAGTCCCACTCGAGTAAACAGTGACTCGTCCGTCCAGAGTATGTTGTCGTTTGTATTATTTAACAACCACTGGCAAAAGGCGATTCTTTCCGGTGCGTTGTTTATTACGTGAGCCTTACGAAAATGATACGGGGGTAATCCTTGTGTACGTAATATCTTCCATACGAAGTTTTGGCTAACATCGAATTCTCTTGCTGCCATCCTTGTCCTCCGCCAGGGATCGCGCTCGAAGTACTCAAGAACATCTTCAAACTCCGGCGAATAATAATTTAAACGTCCTTGACCTTGTTTACGCATGTACCGCTATGGTATTACTGACCGACTGAAAGCCAGGGACGCGGGACGCCGACGATTACAAGGACAAGTGAGCAACGCCGTCATTGGTCGACTCCGGCGCAACTCGGTAGCTTTGTTTTTATTGGCTAATACGATTTTGTGACTCGCTATTAAAACGTATAGTATTTCTATTTTTAGAATGTACCTACCGTGAAGCGCTACTACTGGTTCTCACTTTTTATCTGTAAACGATATGAATATCGACTTTGATGAAAAAAAAATACATATATCATTAAATTAACGTTATATATAGGTTCTGTTATTGATAAATAATTCAAAATTTTCGTTTCCAAAACGCTTTCAAAATCACCCGGTATATATATATATAGATGTGTGTGTGTGTACTGTGTGGCTACGGTACTAAAGAATATAGCCACCCCCTCTCTTCCCGTGGGTGTCGTAAGAGGCGACTAAGGGATAACATAGTTCCGCTACTACCTTGGAACTTGAAAAGCCGACCGATGGCGGGATAACCATCCAACTGCTGGCTTTGAAATATACAGGCCGAAGACGAGCAGCAGCGGCATAACTAATACAGAATATGAATAAGTAAAAAAAAGCTAATAACAAGCTACCACATATAGAATATATAATGTTTTTGATAAAGTTTGAATTATGTAATAGTGTCGAGACTCCTTCGTCTTCGGTGCGACAAAGCCAGTACTGCGATCACCAACCCGCCTGCCCAGCGTGGTTGGTGACTATGGGCAAAACACATGAGTTCACGTTATTTTTGGTGTAAACTTATGGAGGCCTATGTCCAGTAGTGGACTGTAAAGGCTGTAATGATGATGATGATATATATATATATATATATATATATATATATATATATATATATATATATATATATATATATATATATATATATACATATACCTACAATATTACGCAGAGAGACTACAGTGACTGTAATACATACACGTATGACCTCTAAATAACACAATATCACTGCAGGTTAAAGCACTTTTAACATCTTCACTGCTGAATCTTCACAAACTGTAGAATGCTCGCAGACGTATACGCTAGGCATTCGCAATACAATTGTTACGCGTTATATTACACCGTACTACCAGTCTGTACGCAACGTTATACATATGTATTTAACGAGGCATTTACATTCAGTGTAGCGTGACTGAGACGGTACGTGATGAAATTCTCCTTTAATTAAACTCCTCCATTAAAATACTATATTATTAAGATTATATGGTTTGTAATTTATTTAATTATTTCAAACAATACGAAGTGACAATTTCGGAATTATTAGGTGCGTAGCTTAAATAGTTGCTGCGAGGTGTGCCGTGACCTGACATGGTTCATTCTAAAAAAGTTTTTGTAACTTGGGGAATGCCTCCGTACAGCTTTAGGCTCGATAGATTATTCCTTACATGCAAGGCTATATTAATAAAATTTTGTGTGTTACACCTTACGTAAATTACGCAATGATAATCAAAAGTACAAATTGAGTTGGTAACTTCTTTAGAAACGCTTTTGAACAAACTCATTTGTTTCATCAAATAGGTATAGCCTTGAAAATAATCAAAACAAATGTACATATTACACAATGAATTATAATAATGGAATTTATTACTGTCGACTTGAAGAAAAGTTTCATATAATTTTACGCAAATTTGAAAACAAGATGTTTGTATTTTAAGAGAGTGTGTTATGTTTTTAAAGACGTCAAGAGTAGAATTAATAATAACGTGTAGAGCGGTTTCATTGGACATATGTAAAAGATGTTTGTAGCTAATAAATAGGTTTCTATATTTTACTACGCATTATGCTATACTACTCATTGCCCGCGATTTCGTTCGCGTGGAAATTTATTTCTCAGCAATTGCGTGTGCCAAAATCAAAATCGAAAACAATGTTATTCAAACAGGCTTCAAAAGCACTTTCACATATATGGAGCAGCCCGCCTTCCCCAGTACCTCGACCTTACAGAAGATCGCAGCTAAATAATACTGTTGTGTTCCTATTGGTGAGTAAGGCTACCAGAGCTCCTGGGGGAATTGAGGATAGGGTCGGCAACGCGTTTGTAATACTTCTGGTTTTGCAGGCGTCTATAGACTACTGTAATCACTTACCATCAGGTGAGCGTGAGCTTGTTTGCTGACCTACTCATATGTATATACTATATATATAGTAGCTGACTCGTCAAACGTTTTCTTGCCGCTAAACGCTATTTAAAAATAGGGGTTGGTGGTAGAAGGGTGAAAATTTAGGGTTGTGTGTATTTTTAACGCCAAATCATAATAAAATAAAAAATAAATAATTTATCTAAAAAAAATAGGGGACTGCCCTTAACAATTAGGAAGATGAAAAATAGATGTTGTTCGATTCTCAGACCTACCCAATATGCACACAAAATTTGATGAGAATCGGTCAAGCCGTTTCGGAGTAGTTTAACTACAAACAGCGCGACACGAGAATTTTATATATATATATATATATATATATATATATTATATAATTAGATATATAAACTAGATATTGGGTTATATGGTTATATATATGAATATCTTTTGAAAAAAATTCCATCATAAACAACTATTACCAATATCTCATCGATAAAATTATCCCAATATGTCAAATTTTCATTAATAAGAAACATATTAATACAATCTGGTTAACATTAGTATAGAGGGCTTAGTAAACTATCCATTAGACCCCACTCGAATAAAAGTGTACCTGGATATGAAACGTTAATTGGAACCAAATTGAGTCATTTACCTAAGTGGTCACTTATTCTATAGTGTAGGCGTGTCTGAAAGCTTTGTTCGTCTTTTTTACTCCGGTAGGGTAATTTTAATAGCTATTTGTCATGTTACTGTTTATATATGAGTTGTAGAATAATGTTTTATAGCCTAAATTACGTTTGAGGATTTAAGGCTTAACAGCCCGACTAGGGATGTACCTCGACATTGCAGAAGATGACAGCTAAATAATTTATTTATTTATACAGGAAGCCAACGTAGTATACAGTGGTTTTTATCATTCGTACATAGTTAAATATAGAATATCTTACACTATACACCACACACCACACTTAAAGGCTAACTCAGCTTGCAATACACTTTAAACAGTTGTTTCGAAACTTATACTAACAATAAATATTTATCTTATTACAAATTAACTCATCAATAAAAGTATAAAACAAACTTAAAAAAAAACTATAAATAATACTGCTTTCAAGTAGTTGTGTTCCTGTGGTGAGTAATTTGACCAGAGAATTTGGGGTAGGGTAGGCAACGCGCTTGCGATGCTTCTGGTGTTGCGAGCGTCTATGGGCTACTGTAATCGCTTAGCGTCAGGTGAGCGTTACCAATGTTTGCCGACCTTTTCATACATATACTAAAAAAAAAATGTTTTACAAATTTCGTTCACGTGCACGTTTTTACGAGTATGTACAAATGATTAATAAAACACCTAATAATCGACATCTTTTGTAAAAATATTCAATATACATAATATTATAATTTTTTAGACATACAGATTGACATGAGTTTTAATGTGTACAGGTAACTGTTAATACTACTAATATTATAAACGCGAAAGTTTGTATGTATGGATGTATGGATGTTTGTTCCTTTTCACGCAAAACCTACCGAATGGACTTTAATGAAAGTTTACAATAATATAGCTTATACATTAGAATAACATATAGGCTATAATTTTTAAAGATAGTGTGTGAATTGTCCAAAATATAACGATAATTGTCAAGTAAGTCGGAAAAAATCTGCCATCTGTGAGTTATTCTAGCGTACGCAAAATCTGTAGAATTTACACGTATATAATGTATGAGAGAAATGCTTATCTTAATTAGTCCTACAAAATAGTCCGCGACACCATATATCTATCTTTTATGATTAAGCCATTATCGCAAAAAGAGTGAACCATAAATACAATAAAAATTGATAATATATTTCTAATACACATTTGGTAGTAACAAATTGATTTTTATGTCGCAGAACCAATTTCGATGAATTTTGGTATAAAGATAGATATTGAGAAGATAATAAGCTACTCGAAGTACTTACTAATCCTGCGCAGACGAATTACCGTCCCCGTTACCCGTCTTATAATTAATAATATTATTATTAATTATAAGATGGGTACTTCTTATAATCCGTCTTATAATTAATAATATTATTATTAATTATAAGACGGGTACCAGCAAGTATATAATAAGTGCAAAAAATGCTTAGATATTTTATTATATTATGTCAACATAATATTTTATGAAAAGAAATTAAGAAACATTGCAATCTCTTTACGCTCGCGTTTGTATGGTATTAAAAGCTTCTTAGTAAATAGTTAAGTATGTCCACATTTGTTTCAGTTTGCGCTAAATTAATAAATCGTCGCTATTTAGTTTCGTTAACTGGGTGTAATATATATGTTTATTTATGTATGCTGCTACGTGCTAAAAATTGTTCGTTGGGTTAGAGAGTCACCCACAACTCCTAACACGAGACACAAGAGAGAGAGTAAAAAAAATCCTACAGAATCTTAATCTTCCTTTTCAAAAACTCACAAAATCAACTTACACTAAAGCAAAGCTTATACCAAAAGAAACTACAATGACTCACCCACAATTAATTGCACTCAGATCTTAAGACGGCGAGAGAATCCAACCCAAAAAGAGAAAAGAGCAAAGAGGCAAAAAGGCCGCAAACACTCGCCCTGAGGCTTATATACCCTAGCATACCCCGCGCGTCGCGACACAACTACCCCCTAAGGTGAACCGCGACGTAATACAATACGAGGGTATTCCAAAATTAAATCAGTCGCCTAGAAAAAGTAAATAGCAACGCTAATGCATAACTGTGCTATTATACATCAGCAGGAACGAAACCAGGCGCTATTAAAAATATATGCTACAATGCATTATTTATATGTATGTTTATCGAAAAAAAAAATGTAGCTAGACCAGTCGGCTGTTACCTATAACACAAGCATTAAGTTGCTTACTTTAGGAACAGATGACCGTTTGTGTATGTTGTAAATAGTTATTTATTATAAAGTTTAGAGAAAATTTAAAATAATAGTGAGGTATAATAACGAATATATTGTCAAAACACCCAGTAAGAGAAAGTCGGGTAAGCGGTCGGTCCTGGTGGCCGTGTATTCACAATTACCCGCAATTTTGCAAAAAAATTGTTTACGACGCTATTACTTTGTTTACTCACTGTTGTACGTTATTTATTGAGTTTTTGTATAGTTTTTTTTTGTCATTAACTACTGTTATGTTCCCATTATAAATGCCAATGTAATAAATGTACTATTATCGTATTAACTATATCTAATTTATAAATATATATTAACAGTAATGCACGTGTTTCTCTGTACGCTGAAGCAATCTGTAAATCATCATCATCATCATCTTCCTGCCCTTATCCCACTTATGTAGGGTCGGCACAACATGTTTTTCTCTTCCATTCCTCTCTATTATTCGTCACTTCAGTGCTTACTCCTTTCTTTCTCATATCCTCACTCACACAATCCATCCATCGCTTTTTCGGTCTGCCGATCGCTCTTCGTCCTTCGACATTCATCCCTAACATTCTTTTACCGACATAGCGGTCATCCCTCCTCATTACATGCCCATACCACGCTAACCTATTGCTCCTTATTTTCTCTGTCACAGGTGCTACTTTCAAACTTCCCCTTATATACTCATTTCTAATCCGATCTTTCCTCGTTACTCCACACATCCATCTTAGCATTCTCATCTCGGCTGCGTGCACTCTTCTTTCATCCGTCACTTTTGTTGCCCAACATTCTGATCCATACATTACGACAGGTCTTATGATCGTTTTATAGATTTTCCCCTTAAGTTTAAGGGGCATTCGTGGATCACAAGCTGTTCCAGAGACCTGTCGCCATTTCATCCATCCCGCATTTATTCTATTTTTCACGTCACGGTCTATGTTGCCGTCATTTTGTATTAATGACCCAAGGTAGCGGAAGTCGGAGCAGACTGGTAGGAATACACCATCCAAGGCAATATGGGAAAAACCGGACGAACCGCTGAAATCGCAGAACAAGTGCTCGGTTTTAGACCTACTTATCCTCAATCCCGCGCCCTCCAGTCTTTCCTGCCATTTTCCCAGTCTACTTTGTACCTCAAGGACATTATCTCCGACAAGAACAACGTCGTCAGCAAACAGCATACACCAGGGTGCTTCCTCCTGTATGTCTGATGTTAGAACATCCATTACCAGGAGGAATAGATACGGACTTAAAGCCGACCCCTGGTGCAAACCTACAGCCACACTGAACTTGTCAGTTACCCCGGCTTCGGACCGGACGTGGGTGCTAGCTCTATCATACACCGCCTGAACAAGTCGTACATACTTCTCTGGCACTCCTTTCCTTTTCATAGCCCACCACAGAACCTTACGGGGGACCCTATCGTATGCCTTTTCCAGATCCACGAACACCATATGCAAGTCTTTTTGTGCGAGTCGATATTTTTCGCAGAGTTGGCGGAGTGCAAATATGGCGTCCGTAGTTCCCCGGCCCGGCATAAATCCAAATTGGTTCTGTGTGACCTCACATTCTTCTCTCATTCGTCGCGCTATCACTTTCTCCCATATCTTCATGCTATGTGACATGAGCTTTATTCCCCGATAGCTGCTGCAGTCCTGTATGTCACCTTTATTTTTAAAAATGGGCACCAGTGAACTATAACACCATTCCTCGGGTATAACCTCTTCTTGCAGCAACTTATTGAAAAATAAAGTCAGCCACTTCCATCCATCCGCATTCAAAAACTTCCACACTTCCGCTGGTATACCATCTGGCCCAACTGCTTTTCCATTCTTCATACTCTGCACTGCCATCTTCACTTCCTCTATACTTACCTCTTTCACCATTCCTTCATTACTTCGTACATTTTCTAACACTCCGCTCCATTCATTTTCTTCGTTCATCAAGTTATTAAAGTATCTCTTCCAGCGTTCTTTTATTTCCTCATTGTCCGTCAAGATCTTCCCCACTTCGTCTTTTATACATTTCATATGGTTTACATCTCTTGCATTCATCTCTCTCTCTCTCGCTATTCTAAAAAGATTTTTTTGACCTTGTGGGCTCTCTAAAGAATCATACAACTTATCTTGAACCTTGGCCCTTGCGATTGCGACTGCTTTCTTAGCCTTCTTTTTACTATTTTGATATTCTAATCTTTTTATTTTCTTTTCTCTGTCATTTCCATCTTCCACTCTTTTCCATTCTTTGAAAGCATTCTTCTTTTCTTTCAAAATCGTCTGTACTTCCTCATTCCACCACCATGTATCCCTCTCTATCTTTCTTTTCCCTTTCGTTTCCCCTAGGACATCCCTTGCTACACTTCGCACCGACGTTGCCATCTCACTCCAGCACTTGTTTACTCCCATCCCCACCATATCTCCCATCTCTATCAGTTTACCAATCACTCTTTCCCGGAATTCTGCAGCCATCTTCCTATCATCCAGTCTGTACCATTTCGTTCTAACTGGGGGCTTCGGGCTCTTATTTAAACTCTGGACTCTCAGAGTTAAATCCAGGAGCAGTAGTCTATGCTGGGAGACAAGACTCTCACTCGGTATTACCTTGCAGTCCTTGGCCAATTTTAGCCTGTTTCTTCTTAAAAGAATGTAGTCAATTTGGGTAGAGTGTAGACCACTACGGTATGTGACAAGGTGTTGTTCCCGTTTTTGGTAGAATGTGTTGGCTATTGCTAAGTCAAAGGCCAAGGCTGCTTCCAGTAGAGCTTCACCGTCTCGGTTCCTGACTCCGTGACCTCGGCCCCCATGCACTCTTTCATACCCGTCCTTCATCCTTCCTACATGTCCATTAAAATCTCCTCCAATGTATATTTCCTCACATTCTGGTATTCTCATTATAACCGCATCAAAATCCTCCCAAAACCTTTCTTTCATACTGTCATCGCATCCAGTTTGCGGCGCATACACACTAACTACATTTAAAACCGAGTCTTCCATCAACAGTCTTACTACAATAACTCTATCATTCACTCTTTTCACATCCGTCACCTTGTTCTTGAGCTCTCTATCTAACACTATACCTACGCCATTTCTTTTCCCATCGCAGCCGCAATAATAAAACTTATAATCAATCTGTGAAGCAATCTGTAAATGTTTAGTTAAAATAAAGAATTTATTACTATTTATTATTATTATAATAGCGTTTTGATATCCCACAGCTGGGCCTAAGCCTCTTTCTCCATGTAGAAGAAGGATTAGATCTTAATCCACCACACTGCTCCACTGTGGGTTGGCGGATATATTCCTTATTATGAGTAATGATCGCTATCAGGTGTACATGATATCAATCGGGACCGAGAGCTTAACGTGCTCTTCGTGGCACAGTAGGAGACCCACAAGGACTAACAATCAGACCGGACATAAATATTTGTATAAACACAAATATCTACTTCAAGCGGGAATTGAACCCGAGACTACGAGTATTTAGGCGCCGTCGACACGGTAGATGCACCATTACACCAGAGCGGTCCTCATGATACAATACTTATTTTTATAAATTTCTATTTAGCTACGTTGTTAACTACACTGGATTGGCGCAGTAGTTACTGTAACTGTCTGTTACAATAGTACTCGATTTGATCTTTGTTGCTACAAATATTTGTTTAAGACATATCAATATATGTGTTATAGTTACATTCGTACCACGCATAAAATATTGTACTACTGTGGGTAGTCGAGAATAAGCTGTTTATTTATTAGTCTAATACTACTTCAACTAAAATGTAAATAAAACTTCCTATAAAAAGTACGAATAAAAATTAAGACAACGTAATTATTATTCAATGTGACCTACATTAAAAACAAAAGTCGTATGTGAACTTGAACGCTAAGTGAAAATACTCAGTACAGATTTGGTAAAAATCGATTCTGTGGAGACATTACAATACTCACCATTACTGCTGCAGGTATGTACTGTCACCGACTAAAAACATATTCTATAACGGCATATTTCAATATTGAATTTCTGTAATTTTAGAGTAAATTATCTCGACAAAATGACTTCATTAATTCACATGATAACTTGATTTCGTTAAGGTTCAGTTTTTTTTTTTTCATATAACATACATGGTCGTCTGTTCCTAAAGTAAGCAACTTAATGCTTGTGTTTATAGGTAACAGACGACTGTTATAGTTCTCACAAATGTGCGGAATCTTAAATAAGGTATATAAGTTTTTCCCTAAAACAATGTATTGAGAGGTTGTGATTCAAAACGGCCCTGAATAGACAGTAAAGATCCTAATCGGAAGTCTGGGGTTGACTTTGTTTGAGAACTTTGATTAGGCTCCAATCTTTTTTTCCATTTATAAAGAGCATTTGTATAGTGAAAACAGTAAATATATGGACACAATGAGTAGTCACAGAAAGTGGCTGTTGCGTTAGCGATGACGAGTTCGTTATCCGCTAATGACAACTGCTTTTAAGCATGTACCTACAACATTACAGTACAGATTTTTGGCATAATATTGGCGTTTGTGTTTTTTGTTTGTATGCATCTCCGAACCCCTGGTACAGGTTCTACATCCTATTGGAGCCAGATCTTGTCTTGCAAGCATCCATCGGCAACGGTAACATATAACCATTGAGACAACAACCAAAAAAAGACATTATTTTATTGGAGTAGAGCAGAGCAGGAATTATTCAGGTCATAACCCGAAGCAGCCTGACTGTGGAAGTACCGCAACCTCAAGGAAGATCAACAACAAAATAATGTATTTGTTCTCCAGTAGTTTTGTACTGTGGCGAGATGGTCAGAGCTCCTGGGGAGGGTCGGGGGTGAGTCAGCGTTGCGCTTGAGATCTTCGATGACATAGAGACGCCTATAGGCTAAGGTAGGTAACCGTCAAAAGTAGAGTGATAGTGAAAAAACATATTTAAAAAGACTAGCAGTTCTGTTTGTGTCTGTACTTGTGTACATTATACATAAGAATCAACATTACGTATTCCACTTTTTGTTTTTTAAACACTCTCTCGGCTTAATGGAAAGTGAACATTTGCGATAATGTTCCGCGACGTCGATACCCCGTGCTCTTAAGTGGAGTGATATCTTTATTATTTGAAACGATTTCGTGGTTTTCGTTTTATTTAGACTGATTTTTGCTACGATTGTTTTTGCCACAATCTGTTTGATTTGACTTTTTCTTTTAACTCTATCATTTTCATTGAACTGTATAGTTGTGTTAACAATTTTCTGAAAGTAAATTGGGCTTGAAGGTAATTTGTTGGGGGGAGGGAGGACTTAAATGATATTTGGGTTGTAGTTTTTTTTTTGTTTATATCATCTCTTACTTTCATTTCTTTATATTGAATACATCGTCGCCTATTAATAATTCATGATTAATACTGTATTCTCATATATTTAATGTGGAAATTCAATTTATCCAACGGACCAGTTTTCCAATTTGTAGAATACGCATAAATTGTTAAAGACAACTTTTAGTATTATTTAAAAATACATTTAAAAGCATAAAATTGATTATAGACAAATTTATGGGAGCGCGAAAGGGCTTTTTAAAAAAATATTACATTAATTATACTAAAACTATTATTATATACTATTTAATTAAAAATTATTTAAAATTACAGTGGACACGTCCGAAAAGAATTACATGCTCTGGATTAATCCCCGATTTAATTCTAATAAAACTTTCCCAAGACATACGATCCCAAAGCATGAGACAACGTGAGAAATCATTTGTTATTCCTATAGCCGCTGATTAAGCTTTACTTCTATTGTTCTCATGCTTTAGTCCAACATAAGTATATATAAGTATCTGTTTATCGTTATCTTATGTGTAATTATTTCATTTTTATTAAGTATAATATAAGCTTAAGTATACATTTATATCAGTTATTACCATAAATGCTATGGTTGTATTTTAATTAATATTACGTTAATGTAACTTGAAACAGCGGAAAACATGTTTGTGTTTATATTTTGATACATTAATTTTATTGAACAATGGCCACGATATTACGTCGTTACAAATTATATTACTATCGAAATCACAAGTGGTTGTATTGTGTACGAAAATGCCGTTTTTGATTGAATAATATATTAAAACGGAGTTTTATTACACGCATACACACATACAGCTGTCTGTTCCAGAGGAACGCAGCACAATGATTTAGTTTTTTATTTTATTTTATTTGGATAGCTTACAGCTTATTATAACTATAACTAATACAGAATATGAATAAAAAAAAGCTAATAACGAGCTACCACATATAGAATATTGATATATAATGTTTTTGATAAAGTTTGAATTATGTAATAGTATCGAGACTCTAGTGTACGAGTAGAAGCTAGGGTTCCAGGTTATTAGTAATAGCTAAACTAGGATCATTATTTGTTTCGTAATCTGACGACAGCCCTCGGAGGGGACTTGGCACTGCCGAGCGTCATCACCGCGATGCTCGACGACGACGAGTCCTGGAAGGCGATGGTATCCTTCTGCGAGACAGTAATGTCCCAGAAGGGGAATGACCAGCGGGTGAGAGAAGAGGCCGCCAACGAGGCCTCTCTCCGCAAGCGACGAACGGGGGTGCGTAGGAGGCGCTACTTAACGCGCCTCCAGTAGTCTCCTCCCTGTACACGTGTCGGGCCGGGATGAGAACCTGGTTCTGTTAGACGCGGCGTCGTGGTATTGTTCAGAGGTGAGCCGGACAGTCCTCATGGAGGAGAAGTCTGGCCTTTTCGCCGAGGCCAGCCAGTCGCTAGACGGATCCTGTTGCCTGCAGATCCGGGACCCTCCAATTAAAGCGGCTGAAGGCTCCCGCAGGGGTTTGGTCGGTACTGCACCCCCAAGTGCTGAAGCCGACATGCGGGCTAAGACTGCTTACCCGGGCGTCCTGGATATCACCCGTAAATGGGTTCCCCATAGGTACAAAAAAAGGATCATTATTTGTTTAAGATAGGTTGCCATAGCATTAATATTAGGAATGGCCGACGCTCACGCTAACCCGCTCCGCAAGAGACGACCAGAGGGAGAGAGACGTCGATATACGCTCCTTCACCCTTCGCAATAGAGTGGGGAAAGAGCGCCTTTCTTCCCACTCGCCACCGGGGTAATAGAGCCCACACAATGCCCGGGGGCATTCTATAGACGATAAAATATTTATATTAAAAAAATATATTTTTATTATATAAAATATTTCTATATTTTACGTCAACGGCATGAGGGCACCGCTTGGTTTTAGTGGGTAAAAAAAAGTACATATTAGGTATAGCAATAAAAAGAAAAATCTAATCATTTAAAATTCTCCGTCATTCTTTATGATTAAAGCGGTTATTGTAAGTATATTGGTTATTATAAGTATTCAAATCTGAATTTTAAGTTATCTGATCTGAGAAATTATTTTGAAAATACAATGAATTTCAATTATAAATAATAAATAAATAACGCCTTACACCCAACGGCCCCCACTAGTATTTACTTATCGAGCGTCCGAAAACACACACCGAAAATACATAAAACACAAACGCCCAAACCACGGCAAATATCTTTATGGCATATATAAATGCAGGCCGTGTACGGGGATGAAACCGAAACGCAACAGTCATAAGTCTGGGCTCTGACCGCTGCGCTAACGCGTCGTCAATGTTGGTCAAATTGATTATTTGTCAAGTTATTCAAAACTTGCTGACTCGAAGGTTCTTATCTTTTCTTGCGAACTATCAAAACGCGTGGAGTTGAAGTAACGTTTCGTATTATGAAATTCTACAAATTCCAGCGCAATTTTCTTAAATTTGCTTTCCCTACAAACCTTTTTAAAGAATTATAAAACTTAAAAAGAAAATCTACTCGAATTGGTTTAGCCGTTCACTAGGGTAACATTTATAGTAACATATTTAGCGATTAATTTTTATTTATACAGATAATAAAAGTGGCGTTGATAGACGCAATGTCGTCCCGTATGTATAGTTCTCCTGTAAATTAACTATAGCAAAAAGTTATAAGCCACAAAATGGAAACTAAAGCTGTTCGAGTCAAATATCGGATTAGTCACGAATTTTCCTTCGTCCCATAGACGAAAATGTACGTAATAAATGATATCTTGCGAAGATTATTTTAACTTGACTCTAAGTAATTATTAACTTAGCCGGCTTACGTTTCGCTTCTGACGATGCATTAGTCATAGAAAATGACTAATGTAATAGGAGGTACTGCTTTGAACCTCTCACATGATAAATATTTGTGTAGATTATGAATGTTTGTAAGTATTAGAGGTTTTACTTGTATCAAATCCTACTGTAGACTCTTGAGTGTGAGGTGTGTCAAGCGTTAAGTTACTTCATTTATTTGCTATATTTAAGCAAACTTTTTGAAGTATAACTTCTTTACGCACGCTTGACTTGGGGAGTAAACTGGTGAATGCACGACGAGAGCGTTACAAAAAGTGAGATCGAGCGAACGGCAGCTGAGAGGGTGCTATAAGTTAGTGAAGGTAGATAGAGAGGGAGTTACGTTTCGTAAGTTTTACTTCAGTCCCATGGTCTAAAGCACACTCATATTTTTTAAATTTCATTTTTTTCATTGCAATAACAATAACATTTGAGTCACTATGAAATAAATTTAAGTATAACATTAATGAACAGTAATTGTTTTGAAGATCTATAGGATAGGAAAGTTATAACATTTGTCCCGTTGAATCTGGTGTGTTCATAGTGACCGTGGAAGTTTAAAAGCTTACTTTTAGATTCGATTATATCAATGTAGCTCTTCTGCTTAGGAAATAGAATATGGATACCGAATAGAAAGATTTGACTGACTTCGAATTGTCAGTTCAGTGTGCCATTTGCATAACGGTCTGAAAAGTGCACTTTTTCATTAAGCTTCTTTTGTACCTGCTAGCTCGTTTGGTGAATGCCCGTGTGGATATGATTTTGATTTTTTTTTACTATTTAGCAGCTTTGTTAGGGATTAAAAAGGTTTTATATATCATAGTGGCAGAGCTGAATTTAACATTATAATCTTTTTACCTTGTAATTAAAGAAAATCTGGATTTTTTTAAATGTCATGTAAAATTCATGCTTCATTATATTCGACGCGGTCAAGCCATTTCTATTTTAGAATACGCTCCGTGGCTGCTCGTATTACGAGCGATAAAAATAATAGAATTCTGTTCAATTAGTCGAAATAGCTGATGTAGGCGTTAAGAAAAATAACTGTTATGACGCATGTAATCGAATTTCTCGATAAGAAATTGAATTAAAAAAAAAGAAACAATTTCAATGGAACGACCCTTCAGTGATTGAATCGATAACAATTTGATTTTTTTTTTTTCGTAACATTCAATTTTTTGGCAACTTTTCTACATATATTGCTAATGAATAAATCTGTTTTTAACCCCCGAAGCAAAAAGAGGTTTATATCTGTGTGTTTATTTGTGTCATCGTAGCTCTTGTATTCATGGATCGATTTTGATGCGATTTTGTGTACGTGAAAGCAAGATTCCTTGGGGTGGTCTTAGCTTAGTTTAGTCCTGCAGTTTGAAAGTCTCAGATCTTTTTGAAAATTAAGTGAAGCGTTTTCAGAATTATAATAAAGAGTTATGGCGTAGGATGTTTTTTTTTATAAATAACTAGTTATTTTATATATTATCTACAAGGTTCATTAAAGGGACCATCTGTTTCCTGAAAATGAACACTTTAGTAACTTGTAGTGTGACTTCATAAATTTATTTTATTTAACAACTAGCTGAACCCTGCTCGCGTTGCTACCACTTTTTTTTCGATGCATCAATTCAGAAACCTTTGTGAACTCATGCACAACACTTTGTTAAAGATTATGTATATGATAGTTTACGATTCTATAAAGGACATACAGACAAACACTTATTTTTATATATGTATAAAGGAATATTCCTTTGAGTTTATATATTTGTATAGTACCTTTTTTATAGCAGTAGTAATATGTATTGTTTTAAAAAGAGATTTTTGACACTCCATGATAGTCACATATAAAAGAAATTTTTAATTTTATGTATAGGAATTGGTAAATAACTTTAAATGTCGTTTCTTTGTTTTCTCAGATAGGTTAAGGGTTTTTATAATTTATTTTTGTATCATAATGTATAAAGAAAAATTGTATAATAAAATCTTTGTTTTTTCAGAGCAACACATTGTATAATTTTCCGATTCCAATTTTAAGTAGTCAACTGATGTCTTATATATGCTCATATATATGTATATAGATATTCAAATACAAACGAAAATTGACTTACAAATTTTATCGTAAATGACTTCTTTTAGAAAAAAAAAGTATTCAACACTATTCGAGACCTATAGTTTTTACTCCTCAATTCATAAATAGGTATGTTTTAATAAAACATGAACAGGTGAGCTAAAGCATACCAACGTCTAAAGCAGAAAAATTTTCAATTTATTTCCGACAAAAGAATCCTGATGGTTATTATGGAATTCCGCGGATACCTAAGCGTCGCAGGACCGCTGGTGGACCACGAATAAAATCACATTGTTAATATATGTACCTTAAACCAAGGGGATAGGGGTTAAAGTACCTTAATGTTACAGGGCTGAGATTAATTGCTTATTATCTCTTCTTTTAAGTGAAACGGCTTTAAGAAAGGAATGTCTCTCTCTCTCTCTCTCTCTCTCTATGTGTGTGTGTGTCTGTGTGTGTATAAGCGCGTGAACGTTTTAGTTAGTACTAGTTTTTAACCGAAATCCAAAAACGGGGGAGGTTCTCAATTCGACTGAATTTTTTTATGCATGTTACATCTGAACTTTTGACCGCGTAGACCGATTTCGACAATTTTTTTTTAATCGAAAGGTGGTGTGTGCCAATTGGTCCCATTTAAATTTATTTGAGACCTAACAAATACTTTTCGAGTTATATCTAATAATCCATTTTTACTTGACGCTTTTATCGTCGACCTACGTTGTATTATACCACATAACTTTTTACTGGATGTACCGATTTTGATAATTCTTTTTTTGATGCAAAGGAGATATCTCTAGTTTCGTACCATGATACAACAAGGAAAGTAACAGAGGAGGAAGTACAAGGAAACCAGGATTTGATGATAGGATTCCGGAGAAATCGAGGGAAACTCTCAAAAATCCGTATAACTTTTTACTGGGTGTACCGATTTTGATAATTTTTAATTTAATCGAAAGCTGATGTTTATCATGTGGTCACATTTAAATTTTATCGAGATCTGATAACTGCTTTTTGAGTAATCATTGATAACGCTTAGTTACTTGACTATTTTTTCGTCTATCTACGTTGTATTACTTGTCGATGTAATTGAAGTCGGTTTTTTTTCGTTTGCCTGCAAACACAATTATATGTATTATTAATTAACTGTAGTAAAAAGTGTAGATACCACCCATTTGGAGTATAGATTCTGCAGAGAAGAATCGGCAAGAAACTTTGCGGTCAGTTACTGCGAGAGAAAGAAAGTAACCGAACGTAGCCTCCAGAATTAGCAAGTTGAAGTGGCAGTGAGCTGGTCACCTGTGCAGCAGCACCGATGACTGGAGTAGGGACCGCGTGTAGGTTAACACCGTGTGTGACGCCCTCCGGCCCGCTTGATCGACGATCTACGCAAGATTGCCAGTGGAGGCTGGATGAGGAGCGCGGAGAACCGGGAAGTTTGGCGCGAACTTGCAGAGGCCTATGTCCAGCAGTAGACTGCGACTGGCTAAAGAATTTTATATGCAGTCGTTGAAGAACAAAATTTTGTTAATAAAATGTAGATTTTTAACAAGTTTCAGGTATCAAATCGAGTTCGTAGCGGTGTTTTAGGGACACCACATAATTTTTTATGTATTTATTTCCTACGTGTTTATAGTTTCAAATTTTACGTGTTACGTTTTAACTTTTTCATTTTCATAGACTTGTGATGATTGAAACTTTACAAACTTTATAAGGACAGACGATAGTGTAGTTTCATTTGAAACTAGCTATACCCTGAGCGCGTTGCTACGTTTTTTTGTACACCAGAAATATATTACAAACAAAGCATAGAGATAGTTACAGACAGTGAAGTACAGTGGGCGGACTTATGGCTAATTAGCCATTTCTTTTAGACAAACCAGACATAAAAAGGAAACTTATCATCTAAATTGGGCAAACTTATAATCAAAAATCTTTTTTGTTGGTCGTACCAACTCAGACCCTTTGTGGGTTCATGCATATCATTTTTTTGAAGATCATGACATGATGAAATGCATAGTTTACGATTCTATAAAGGACATGCAGACAAATATTCATATATATATATATATATATATATATATATATATATATATATATATATATATCACTATTTGATAACTTTTATAATGTAGTGTTTAAGGATTAATTAATTTGTTTTTCAAAGTAAATGTCACCGTGATATTTCGAGTATAGTCAATATATCCTTTACAAACAGTCGCGTGAACGGTTCGCAGTTGGTAAACAAAATCATGGATTAGTTTGGGTTAATGTTTGAACGAGCGAAGCGGTCGTTGTGTTTGAAGTAAGTTTATTATTTTGTACTGATTCACAATTTAAAAGTTTTTCTTACATAAATGTGTAGGTCAGCGTGGTGACTATGGGCAAAACACATGAGTTCACGCCATTTTTGGCATGAACTTGTGGAGGCTTATGTCCAGTAGTGTACTGCGAAAGGCTGATGTGATGATGATATACTCGTATGTAGGTAGGGCTTACTGTTTGCCTTTTTGCCCTCGTGTTTTACACGATTTTGGCTATTCTGTTTTCTAATGTTAAAATATACTGAATGTAATTCAGTGATAACGTAGCACTCTCCTTAAAAAAGTTTAAAATCGGATTAATAGTTTATTAGTTTATCCATTACAGAAACTCAATAATTTTATTTGCTCGCAAACGAAAAAAAACCGACTTCAATTACATCGACAAGTAATACAACGTGGGTAGACGAAAAAGTAGTCAAGAAAATAAGCGTTATCAAAGATTAGTCAAAAAGTTGTTATCAAATCTCGATGAAATTTGAATGTGACCACATAATAAATATCAGCTTTCCATTAAATTAAAAATCATCAAAATCGGTACATCCAGTAAAAAGTTATTGCGGATTTTTGAGAGTTTCCCTCGATTTCTCTGGGATCCCATCATCAGATCCTGGTTTCCTTATCATTGTACCAAACTTGGGATATCCCCTTTCCAACAAAAAAGAATAATCAAAATCGATACATCCAGTAGAAAGTTATGCGGTATAATACAGCGTAGGTCGACGAAAAAATATTCAAGTAAAAACGCATTATTAGATACAACTCGAAAACTAGTTGTTAAAACTCAAATAAATTTAAGGGGGACCAAATGACACACTCCACCTTTCGATTAAAAAAAAATCGTCGAAATCGCCCACCTAGTGAAAATTTCCGAAGTAACACACGTAAAAAATAAAATAAAAAATACATTTTTGAATATCATATCAAAAATTGACCGCTCCAGCGGGGTTCGAACCCGCGTCTCCGACGTACCGTGTCGGCGCTCTAGCCAATTAAGCTATGGAACGATACACCCGCTCGAGCGAAATTTTCGATATGATAATTTAAATTACGGTTTAAGCGAACCGTGGCGCCGTCTATAGTGAGCTCTTTACAGAAACCCGTAACTATTCAAAGTTTCATATTACAATGAAAATCTTCCGCTCGCTTGGAGCGGTCAATTTTTGATATGATATTCAAAAATGTTTAGAATTCCTAATGTGGGTAACACAAAAATAAAATCTTAGATATTAAAAATAGCACGGTGTCGTCTCCTGTCAAAGATTTTCATTGTAATATGAAACTTTGAATAGTTACGGGTTTCTGTAAAGAGCTCACTATAGACGGCGCCACGGTTCGCTTAAACCGTAATTTAAATTATCATATCGAAAATTTCGCTCGAGCGGGTGTATCGTTCCATAGCTTAATTGGCTAGAGCGCCGACACGGTACGTCGGAGACGCGGGTTCGAACCCCGCTGGAGCGGTCAATTTTTGATATGATATTCAAAAATGTTTAGAATTCCTAATGTGGGTAACACAAAAATAAAATCTTAGATAATAAAAAATACAGTCGAATTGAGAATCTCCTTCTCTTTTGGAAGTCGGTTAAATACATAAATATACCTAAATCTTTTCTATAAATATTAAATGGACATTACAAGTCAACAGTACTTCCAGTTGTATATTGCTGAATAAGTTACTAAAGTAAAATTACCTGTTAATATTCCACTGTCACTACCTGTTACTATCCATCAGCCCAGCGGCTGAGAAATCTATTTATATAAAGGAAAAGGTTTGGAGACAAACTCTCAACGCTCAAATAGTTACGATACCTACTAGGATCGATGAACTTTTTACGTGTTTGGTCAAACTAATATTTTTAAACACTGTTTTAAGTAAAGATTGTTTATCTAGAAGAATAATAAACAGAAATTTTGAAAGATTATCATAAGAGTGATTAAACCTAAATAGAGATGCCTGTCAGAGTAAGCTTTTAACCTTCTCACTTACAGAAGTAATATCACTGTTTTTTAAGCCTACGCCCAACATAAGAACAAACACATGCTCATAACGTACAAAACAATACTTAATTAATAAACACTTAACACGTTTCGTTCGTCGAAGTAACTATAGTGATATTACGTCACCCCTTTGTTACTCTGTTTACTATGTACCCATCACGCACACATACACACATCGAATATTAGTCGATTTATAGCAACAAATACGTCACACGAGTAAGCAGAAGTTTCTCATCCCAAAGATTAAGTTAGACCGAGATGGTTCAACTCGACTCCGACAAGCTCTCCTTAGCGAGTTTGGAAAGTTTAAAGGCAGAAAATCCTTTCGAAACTTGCTGTATCCTTATTATCAAGACGAACGTTCTGGTGTTGTAGTTCTGGGCTTGGTTACCATTCTGAACTAATATTTGTAATTAAAAAATATTTTAAAACGCAACTGTCACAGATATGGATTGTGCCTGTTGCGCTGGCGGTTGCGGGTTCGATCCCGCACATGACAATCAATTGTGTTGGCCATACAGGTGTTTGCCGTGGTCTGGGTGTTTGTGCAGTCTTTGTGGGTCTCCCCACGGTGCCTCAGAGAGCACGTTAAGCCGTCGGTCCCGGTTGTTATCATGTACACCTGATAGCGATCATTACTCATAGTAGGGAATATATCCGCCAACCCGCATTGGAGCAGCGTGGTGGATTAAGCTCTGATCCTTCTCCTACATGGGGAAAGAGGCCTATGCCCAGTAGTGGGATATTACAGGCTGCAGCGTTAAAAATATTTGATGATAATCTATATAATATTCTTGGTAGGAAAATCATCCGCCAGCCAGTATTGAAGAGCGTTCAATTGATCTAGAACAGTAATATATTTACGGAGTTTAAGACATAGTTGTCTAAAACAGCCCAGGAATCAATTGTTATAATTTGTTACTAATTATAATATTATTATTAGTTAATATGAAGTATCTGTAAGATGTACTTGTTTCGGATTCCCATATAATACATGTAACATTTGTTACAACATATCACTAAAACATAATTGTACTTTAATATGTCCAGCGTTTTAACTTTCAAACATGCGTAATAAACATGAGTATTTAAATTTGCATGGGTTGTTATGTAAATATATATGTAAAAATGTATAAATTCTCAACTGATGCTTCTCTTCTATGTGGGAGAAAAGTGGGATCCTAACCGCTAACGCTGCTCCGCTGATAATAATTGGACAATAATACCCTTACAACAGGAGAGGTTGTTATAACGTTTTGTAACAATAATCAGGAATATTGGCATTAACGTCTTCACCAAAGCATAGTGGAAAGATCCACAAGAACCAAACCAGATTTTTTTTTTTTGTTCACACCGCTACATCAGCATAGTTGTCAATATAGTCGTAAAATTACATAAAACTATTCTATTTATACAAACTTATTAGGTAGTACGACCCTAAGTGTATATTATATACTATATATAATATATAATGTGAATATTTAAAGTTCAAGAAGGTCTAACAAAATATAAATTTTTTCCATTTGAAATTGAATTTTCCGCGTCGATACGTATCAACTTTTATGGAATTATAACCTTTGCATGATTGCTCGGAATATTGTAGATGACCGCATTTTGAAGTATGTAGGTAAGTAGAGTTATAAATGTCGTAGAAATAACACTACTTTTTATAAAACTTTTAGCATATAAAGTGTCAAGGAGGTCTTCACGTCACATTTTCTTGTTCCTAAAGCCCGAAAACGCATCTGCAGCTTCTCTAATGCTGCAGATATCCATGGGCTGCAGTAACCACTTCACATTCGGTAGACCTGTATTCTTATTTACAACCTTTTTATCCCCAGTATAAAAATATGATTCGCTTCAGCCTGTAATATCCCACTGCTGGGCATAGGCCTCTTTCCCCATGTAGGAGAAGGATCAGAGCTTAATCCACCATGCTGCTCCAATGCGGGTTGGCGGATATATATAAAAAAAAAAAAACATTTATTTATTTAAATTATGAATATTATTACGTCAGTGGCGGGTTCGAATCACCTGTGCTGCTGAGTTTCATGTCTTTCTCGCTGGTGAAAAATATGTCATGTTCTCATGCAAACTGTATATTTTGAAATTTTGAACACTCCCTAGTAGAATTTAACTGAGGTAGGGCACAGCAGGAAACATTCTCTTCAAAGTCTGGAGCAGCCCGACTGGGGAAGTAACCTTACAGAAGATCACAGCTAAATACTACTGCTTTCAAGCAATCTTGTGTTCCTAGTGGTGAGTAAGGTGGCTAGAGCTTCTGGGTGTGGGATCGGGGTTAGTGTCGGCAACGCGTTTGCGATACTTCTGGTTTTGCAGGCATCTATAAGCTACGGTAATCGTTTAACATCAAGTGTGCCGTACGCTTGTTTGCCGACCTAGTCTATAATATAAAAATGAGTCGCTGAATGTGTTGCTAAGCGCAAAACTCGAGAACGGTTGGACCGATTTCGCTAATTCTTTTTTTAAAATATTCCTTGAAGTACGAGGATGGTTCTTACGGAGAGAAAAATTCTAAAAAATAAAAAAAAAAAATTAAATTTCCTGAAAAAGTCTAAAAACAACACTTTTCTATACTCCCATACAAAAGATTTGTTATAATACTTAAAAGTCAATTTGAACTTTAATACCATACGATAAAGTTTGTGTTAGGCGATACGAAGTTCGCCGGGTCAGCTAGTTGCATATAAAAAAAATTACATAAGAATTTAAATTCCACTAACCTTGTTCCTCCATTTTTAAAATCGAAAATGAAACACATAAAACTATCGCAGAAAATTCGTCATTGTTTCCGCTATAACGTTAGCTAATAAAAGTAAAAGACAATTAAGATTTAATATTGAGTTACACGTAGAGTTCAAACATACGTTTTGAACAGTGAAGTATTATGAAAAATTTTATACGCGAGGCTGGCTCAAATTTAACTAGTTTTATAATCGCTTTTAAATTTTACATCCATTATTAACTTAGTCATTTACATCTTTTGATATTTGTAACATAAAAAAAAAACGTGTTTTTATCAAATACCTCTCTAAAAAGATTATTTCTTAAAACAGCTCTTGAAATTGATTTACAATTTATACCTGTCCCCTCCGCAAGGCCAACTTTCATTTAGCAGTAAAAACACCATAAAAACGTAGATGTGACGCCGGTCTCAGCCTTAATACTATTCCGTCTACGATAAAATACCCAAATAGAGTGTCAAATCCGATTTTATTCGTGTTGTAGGCTTTGAAAATCGAATTTGCTTATCTTGGTTCCGTCTGATTTAAAAGGAACGTCTATTCCTCTGAAATAACTTTACATTGTTATTCTCTTCAAAGGAACTATTTTCTAAATAATTGGCTGTGAATTCATAATAATTCCATTACCACTGTGATGTGAGCGTCTTTGTTTATGAATATGAAATTTAATTTAGTAAAAGTGACATTTCATTTTTGTTACGTGCCCACATTTTTACCTAAATTTAATTTGAATTATGAATGAAAAATTTTCATTATTTACTGTTTGAAAAATATACGTCGAAATATAAGAAACGTTTATATATTTCTTCAGTGAAATGAAGATTTTTAAGTCGCTTAAATATAACGTAAACAGTTTGCTGTAAAAATACATTGCGCCGTTGAAAATAAATCATGACATATGATACCGTTGCAGTGCATCCTAGGAAATTCATGCTATGTTAAGAATTCTATGCACGCCAAGTCGTGACCTAGGGGTTGATAACCTCCGGACATAAAGAAAAGTTTTACAGAAAAAGATGGTTGGTATAAAACTTGAAATCTTCGTAGCTTACCAGATGTTAGAGGTAACAATATTTTCATTTTACAGACTGAATTTGTTTTACTCGACGACTTGTTTTTGTTCTTTATATATGTGTATATACTTAAAATGTAAAAAGGAAATTGTATAGGAATATAATAGGCATATACATACATAGAGGCCTTTTGTTAACAAGTCAGTCAACTAAGGTAAGAGATAACAGGACATAGCAACCCGACTAGGAAAGTACCTCAACCTTACTGAAGATCACAGCAAAATAATACTGCTTTCAGTGTTGTGTTCCTGTCGTGGGTAAGGTGACCAGAGTACCTGAGTAGTGTTGGCAACGTGCTTGCGATGCTTCTATAGGCTACGGTAATCGCCTACCATCGGGTGAGCCATATGCTTGATTGCCAACCTAGTTGTATAAATAAAAACATTAATGAAAACTTTTGAGTTTGTCTCTAACAAAATATGTCACTGTTAAAACATGCGATGACCGATAACACTATAAATGGTACTTGTCATTGGCAAAATCATCGGCGAAAAGCTGGTGGTTTTGCCAATGACAAGTACCGATACATATATACTGATGGAGCCATAGTCTTTAAAGAAGAAGA
Organism: Melitaea cinxia; assembly: GCF_905220565.1. Lineage (NCBI taxonomy): Eukaryota > Metazoa > Arthropoda > Insecta > Lepidoptera > Nymphalidae > Melitaea > Melitaea cinxia. Next base: position 3,640,043 of record NC_059396.1, on the reverse strand, counting down.
AGAAGAACACTATAAATATCTGTGCCAAGTATTATAAGCCCTAGAGAGTTGCCGATGATGTTGACCGCCTCGCTTAAATGACCTTAATTTTCGATCTCCGTAATATTATTTGAAACCTTCGTCAACTATTTAATTGAAACACTAAATGATGTTCATGTTATAAGTTATTCAGTATTTGTTTCTACGAAGTTTGGTAGAGATGAGAGACACAGGAATAAGTTTTGATGAATTAATGCGTCACAACTTGCGTTAACTTTGCTTTCATTGACTTAAATGAATAAAATACTTGGGATGGTACGTCCCTTGAATTTCACGTCAAAGTTTCACTGGATTTTCTACCTGAAATTTGAATAATATGAAACTGTTATTGAAGGTCGTATCGCCGCGCCGAGGAGTAGTCATTTCTTAGTCAACATCAACATTTTGTTGTGATTGTTACTTAAGATACGAACATAAAATTTAATTTTCAATGCCATTTGTATTTCAACATGTTTTTATTTATTTGGTAAAAAATACAAAAAATACATACTTAACACATTCATAAGCCTGCTGCCAAAACTCACAAGAGCTTATCTGGACAAGCCGCCGCATCGCATACCATGTTCATATATTTATATCGTACCGTACCATATATATATGATTACTCTCAGATTAAAATATTTAAAAATCTGTACATAAGCGTTTCCTATCACTTGTCAGCTTTATTATAATAAATGTTTTTCGTTAAAGATTTTTCGAAAGATTAATTATTTGTGTACTCAAAAAAGTTTATCCCCCACATTTGAGAGGTAAACTTTTATGAAGCAACACTTCATACAAATTGGAAAGGGAGCTAAGGCTTCCATTAGGTAAATCCAATTTGTTCAAATTGTCCGCCCATCAGACGAGAATAGAATGAATTTACTTGAGTTGTATCGACGCTTTAGACTATTGTCAGAGGTAACATACTGAATCACTCAAACTAAGTTTATTGTTGAATTATAGTTTTAGGATCCTATTAGAAGTTGGGACACAATGGGTTTTTTAAACTAAATGGTTAACAATTGTAACAATATTGTAGTGTGCAATAATAACCTATGAATGTTTTTTTTTTTTATGACAAGTTATTACTTACTTACGTACTATTCTCCCAATAAAAAAAATCGAAGCTTGATCCATTACGTTGTTGAACTGCGAGCCGATGGGTATTGATATCCGAAAATATCTTCCAAAACATGCTGATTCCATAATAATGTTAATGCAATGAACATGTTAGCTGTGGCTGCCGATTTTTAGATTTTGACTTACGATCGTTTAGTATAGATTTGTATGTTATCCACTGAGCCGTTTCGGTTGATTTAAGCTTGTCTTTGGAACGTGGCTCAATAAACACTGCATCTTATACTCAATGGAAGTTACCTCTGAGTCATATAAATCTTGCCATATGTTTGCAACCCACGTTTACAAGTTTCAAAACAGGTTTCAAGTATATTCCTACGTTATGATCTCGTAAAAGTTTTTAACAAGGGAATTTATCTTTAGGCGCAGACTTCAAAAAACATTTTTCGTAGGAACTAGAATTTGCTTTTTTAGACATAAATTTTACTCATCTTTTACTTTCATCATCATGTAAAAGTTAAGGTTCTCGCTTTGATTGAAAAATCTTTGTTTAAAACCACTATGGTTTAATCTAATATAACCAACCAATATTATTCTACAGCTGAATGTGTATTAAAAACACGATTTAAAAAAAGTCACTATTCAAACCCATTTTTCTTTAACAACGTTACCTCTTAGTAACAAAGTACAATTCAGTCACTAATGCTCTCTAAGCGGATTAATCTTAAGGCATACCTTAACTTATTAGTAAAGGCTAATGTATCAATAACCGTTTGAGATAAATTAATGAATTTTTAATTTTTTTATATGTACGGGGTCTTCACTAAATGTGCTTGATTTTAGCCATGTAAATGTAGCTCGAAATAGTTCATGCAATATTACACACAGCGATTTACCAATTCTTTTTTTTTTTTGGCTGGACATGTTGCCACATGTAAAATAACGTCGAAAAATACGCTCTATCGGTTGACGACAAGTCTTTATAAAAATTCTTGTAGTACTTTTTTTTTGTTTCGTTTTTAAATCTTCTACCATCTGCTTAAATTATTCTTCTTAATATGTTCGTATCAAGTATTCTCTGAGTTGAGGTTTTTGTTTAGGTTTTGTCTTTAACTTTGTGTAAGACATAATCATGTCTAACAATAATTCCACAATTGTACATTGATTTAATGAATTCAAACAAAGCAATTCAAAATTGTTTTCAATCTAGCGTTCCACGTATGAGGCTAGTTCGCCTTCGCAAATAGTGAATTGTGCTAGTAACTTGATAAGCTTTCCTTACTTCCCTATCCTGAATTGTTTCAAAAATATCATCACCAACCTAAATCATACCTTAATGGTGGGCTTTAGGGTCTAAATTGCGATTATTTGTTTTGGCATTTATGTTGTTACTAAATCTGTTGTACGAGAATAGCGTGTGTCACGCAAAGCAAGGTGCATAGACGAATGTCTGCATCGCCGAGGATGTTGGTGGATATCGATTTGATTTTGATATAAAACTAATTATGCATTAAGGCTTTGATTGCATCACTTGGAAAACTTGAGAACTGAAGAGAATTTGAAGACAGTCATGTCAATAACGCTTCAGTGTGTGCATGCGAATATGGGGCAAAGTGTTTCCAACTAGATTTTAAGATCTATTTTTTTTCTAATTTGTATTAAAATTCAGGCATGATAATAATGTTTCTTTAGAATTTTCTGTTAATTGGGTTAATAACATTTTTATTGTTTTCGTTTATTTCTATATTAATAATTAATCGTTAAAAATGATTTAAGCCTTAGTCCAAAGCGTATAATTAGACACCGCCTTCTACCACCGTCATCTATATATTAATACGTGAAGCAAAAACTTTGTTACCCCTTTTTACGAAAATTGCGTGGACGGAGAAGTATGAAATTTCGCACACTTATAGTTTATATAGAGAAGGAGTGCAGAATGCTAATATTTTTTTTCAAATTATGTAAAAAAATATATTAAATCAATAGAAAAAAAAACATTACATACACTACCATGTATTTGACACAGACACGTATATTATTCTCTTTCGATTGTCAGTCTGTAGTCAAATTGAACATTTTTAGAAAAAAAGGTTCTTCTTTTTACACTTTTTTGGTTTTCTTTAATTTAAAATTTTAATTATGGTCAAATTTCGATCTCTGGGCAGTCAGTCAGTCAGTTCAGCCTATTGTAGTCCATTGCTGGACATAGGCCTCCCCAAGATCTCTGGGCGACCGTTAGTAAAAATAAATAGCAGAAATGTATGTGCATCAGGATTATATATACTAATATTATGAAGCTGAGAAGTTTATTCGCTTAAACGCGCTAATTTCAGGAACTGCTGGTTCGAATTGAAAAGTTCTTTTTGTTTTCCACTTTCTTTAGAGCATTTATCGAAGAAGGATATGGACTATTTTTTTCGGAAATTAACGCATCTGGAACCGCGGGGTACAGCCAGTATTTGTCACTCATCACATCATTATCACTTTAGAGTCCTCTCTAAGTTCGCGCCAGACATCATTGGTTCTGCGACACAGGTGACCAGCCCACTGCCACATCAACTTGGTAATTCTGTGGGCTATGTCGGTTACATTCGTTCTCTCGCGGATAGTCTCATTTCTAATCATATCTTTGAGAGAAACACCAAGCATAGTCAGTTTCATCGCACTAGGGTTTGTATGAAAGATAATTTAAATTAAATCGATATAAATGTTTAAGATATAGTCAATTAGTCATACATAGCTGTGACGGAATTTTTATTAAACATTAACTTGAAATAATTAATGACTTGCGTTTTTTTTTCAATTGTGATGCCATTAAGACCGTTTAAAATTAACGCTTTTTGTTCCTACCCAAAAGTTATAATATAAAAATTTGCATTTCAGAAGCTCATAATTTCCTCATGGAAGCTATTAAAGTTATTTTTGAGCCATCGTATAAAATTATTGTTTTCATTTCCGTAAATCTAAACATCGATAATATGATTTCATTTTTTTAGCAAAATGAGCTGTGCCTATTGAACAATATTCATCAAATCATACATAATATGTATATTTAGCTCAGTCGGCTTGGGTAACAAATGGACAATTTTGCATTTTAGTTGCGAGAACAATAAGATCATTACGAATGTAAAAAAAAGCTTGTTAAAAAAAAGCAAAACCGTAAAATGTCACAGCCAATAAACTCATAAACCTATCAAAACTATATCAGTTTCATCATATTAAAGAGCCTACACTGGTGTAATACCTAAACCTATTTTTTTTTAACGCCCACACTAAACAATACACACGTATAAACACCCAGACCACGGCAAATATCTGTATGGCCAATACAAATGTAAAACATGTGTGGGGATCGAACCCGCAAACGCCAGTGTAACAATCAAATAAGTCAGCCCTGTAACCATTACGCTAACGCACGCACGATGTTGCGTTTATGGCTCACTCATCATAATCCTCCTTATATTATAAATTTCTTTAAAAAGAAGCCTTAAACCATAATTCAAGTCTAGTTGTCAAAAAATAAATGAGAATGACCAAGTAAAGTCACAAAGAATAAGTCGTTTTTACATTGTATTTTCTACAGTTCTCGCTCAATATCATTAGCCGTTGTAAGTCTAGCTGGTACTAACAATGTAAGTAATTGTTTTCCTCCCATTCTTACTGTAGTAATGTAAATCAGGCTCGAAGCGCTCGCATTAGATATCGTCCAATTAATTAGTTCCGATAAACCCATCCCATCGTCCGGTTTATAAAACGTATTAGCATACAGATTGGAAAGTTTCCGATCAACCGCTTCGATAGTCACTATTTCTAACTCAACCCCTTCGTTGAATGTTTTTAAATCTTACGTAGAAAGCAATTTAAGTGAGCTCGGTATCGAATGCTTCCTATATATTTTTTGGGCTATTGGAAGTTCCTTTTAGGTTATTCCATTTATTTCTATTGTATTTCTTCAATATTTTCGGTTCTCAAACTAAATTTTTCATTGATACTGATTGATATTTAGATTTAAATCTTTATGTCAAAGCAGAGATCGCTTAAAATTGAAATGCTTGTATAGTATTCACAATGCGGTTCATACATCCATACATCCAACTGTTAGACAAGTACCTGTTCTTCGTTTAAGAAATAAACTTCGAACAGGTACAAATTTGAAAAATGGATATATATATATATTTGATAAATATACACAGAAATAATATATAAATAAATAAAAATAGTCCACGCAGACTCCCGACTCCTCACGCAACAACCTGTGGAGCAAATAGCAGGGACATTACAAACTAAGCCAACGGGCTAGTCAAAATTATTAACACACATGTGTATCACATATAAAAAAATGTTACGGGTTTTACGGTTACGGGGTAAAAACTAAAATGCTAAATACTAAATAATAATTAAAATGTAATTATTCGAAACTTTACGCACTTTTCAAAGGGTCATCAAGTATTTCTTGAAAATAATGAAAAGGACAAGTTTAAATTCCTATCAATTGCTAAGACAACGGCCCTTCAGCCCCTCCGAGCAGTCGATCTTGAACCGAAACAATTAGCGGGTATCTTTTAAGCGTTTTCGATTGGACAATTTAAGGGTTTTGTTTTTTTAAATAATGTTATTGTTGTTACTGTTAATTTAATTTTAGTAAAGGGATATTTATATAATTTTTTAATTGTTTTACTTATAATTTCTATAAGATTATTTTTAACAAATATTTTGATCGTTAAGTATATCGTTTGCCCGTATAAATGAGTACAGTTGTATAGTTGACTCATCCTATAAACGAAACGAATTATGTACATCTAATCTTAATATATAAAATTCTCGTGTCGCGGTGTTTGTAGTTAAACTCCTCCGAAACGGCTTGACCGATTCTCATGAAATTTTGTGTACATATCGGGTAGGTCTGAGAATCGAACAATATCTATTTTACTTCCCCCTAAATGCTAGGGGTAGTCCACCCCTAATTTTTTTTTTAATTTTTACATAAATTATTTTTATTTTTTATTTTTTTTATGATACAACATAAAAAAAATACACACAACCCTAAATTTTCAACCCTCTACGATCAACCCCTATTTTTAAATAGCGTTTAGCGGCAAGAAAACGTTTGCCGAGTCAGATAGTATAGTTATAAAACTTTAAAAGTAGGTTGATTTCATTAAATGTTTTTTTTTTCATTTACAGTTTTATTAAGTGTAACGTATTTGCCAAATGACTCCTAATGTGCCTTACAGACTTTAGCAATATAAACGTTGGTATCTATTAATCCTCCCATCAAAAGATAATTTAGTGTGTCCCAAATAGGGAAAGAAAATAGATTTTGCCCGTATCAATACTCGCCCGAGTAAACAGAACGTGACCAGAACCGAATGTACTTGATTTCCCTGCTATTTGCAGGTAATATTGTTTAGTTTGTTTTGTATTTTAATACTAATATCCAATACGCTGCATGGTTTTTATCGAAGATAAGAATATTTTTTTAACTCATCCTAAAATATACTACGTGGAAAATTCCTTTCAATTATAACTGTATGGAACAGTCTATGGTTGAGTGAGAGATGACATGTGAGGGAAGGTTACGAGGGAAACCAAACCCAATGAAAGTCGATCTAACACTAAATTTATTAAGATTATTTTGTGTATATAAAAGCAGAAGTACAGACGTCATTTGACGTCATTCGTAGCAAACAAATATCAATTTCATTAGAAATCTGCATAAGAAAAATAACAATTTCGTAATAAATCAGCTAAATTAAAGAGGTTACTAATTAGCAAAACAATCATATTGCTCAATGTGCGTTGACCCGTACATCCTGCCGACTCAAAGAAGAAAGATAATTTTGATATTAAAATCTACAATAACAATAATAACAATACAATTAAAATTTAAGTACCTAGATTTAAATAACTTATATAATAATCATCACTGCACTACTCTTTAATTGGTATGTCCAGTCGAACGAATCGCGGTCGCGCGCTCGGGGGAGCAGGGGCCTCCTGGTCTTCGTTCTTATCTGCTGCAACTGGGACTGCGGTCGTGGAGACGTCTTTCACAGCACTGCTCTGTATAATTTTGTTTCTGCGATATCGCATGGTACCGTAGAGACATCCCGCAACAATGATAGACCCTAAGATTATATACAAGACAGAGTACTGATGTATATCGTGTATACTGAGTGATGCGTTTTCCTGCTCCTTGAGGTTAATGATCTGAGACTTCATCCGGCGCCACAAGTCTTCATGATCCTCGGGTGTAAACAGTTGGAAATCCGAAGTATTTATTATGGAATTTAATATTGAATAATCGGCTGGGATCGGTATGTTTTCTTGGACCTTAACTTGGCTCATGTAACTATTTTGAGTGAATATAGAGAAGGTGTCACCTTTTATTGTACAACCTTGACCGATTTGTAAAAGGCCATTCCCGGTCAGTGTTGTCAATACAACTCCAGTGTCAATGCAAAATATGCGCACTGTGCATTTCCCACAGCAGGAATAAAGCCACATGTTATTGTTATGTAACTTGACCCAGCGCACGCGACATGGTGCCTCCTTTGTTTTACATATTGTTGTATTGTGTATACTCAAGTTACACATTCCGCTGGTTATTTGTAATTCGTATATCGGCTTATCGAGAGCGCATAATAATTTGTTTGTCTGTATGTGGACACAATTTTCTACATCTGATTCTGTCAAGATGAGTAGTAAGTCCTTTTGTAGATTGAATGCAATGTATGGTGCGATAAATTCTACGTTATAATGCTGCTGAGGAAGGGTTATTACTCTATCCAGTTCAAAATTTTCCTTAATTACCAAAGGGATCTTGATTTCGATTATCAAATAAGAAGAACCAATGTCGCCGTTGACCTTCATTAACTTATAAAGTTCTTTAAAATCGTTTTTATCGGCAGGCAAAGTCAGGTCATTCGGTATATGTCGGTATATGATATTTAATTGTTCTTCCAATTGTTCAGGCAGCAAAAATGATCGTCTAAATGACCGTTTGCGAGGCTTGTTAAAGTGTTTATAACGCTTTCTTGCAAGTTTCGTAGGTTTGATATAATCATAGCTGAGATTGAGGATGACAAAATGTGTAATTCATTGTTAGCTATCTTCTCAGGTCGATTACTAGCAAAAGAAAGATTCTTTAGACGTTTCTGTAGTATTCCGAATTGCTTGTTTAATATTTCTTCATTCCTCTGAAGAATGTTATATTGCGCTTCTATGACACTTGTTTGATTTTTTAATAAGAATCGTAGATGGTTCTCGTTTACAGAAGATTTGGTTTTATCTTTTGCATATTTCTTATTACCCTTTTCATATCTCTTAGTAGTCTTAGTACTACCCTGCCTATTCAGGACACAGGAGGACACTTGATATTTTTGCGGAGTTTGAGTATTCAGCTGGGTTGATGACCCACTGGACATGTCAGTCAGCGCGTTTGTAGACTGCTTATTAATGTTTATAGCATAGACGTCATGTAACATTGTGTTATGACTCTTTTTACATAGTTTGCATTTTTTCATTGACGTACATAATAAATTCTTGTTATGTGCGTACAAGCAATTATGACAAAGGTTAAAATCTTCGATAATTCGATAACGTTCGCCCGGTGTTAATTTGATAAACCTTTCGCATTTGTATAAGGGATGTTTCTTGTCACAAATCGGGCAATTTGACATGTATGTCGCAACGCTTTGATATTCTTTATTTATTAATTTTCCATACCGATGTTCTTTTTGAAATTGAGGCTTGTAAGTCTTGTTATTAACTGATTTTTGTTGATTATATTTTTTGAATGATGACAACATTTCTCTATCTCTTATGCCGCTTGGTTCTAAAGCGATGAATTTGCTCTCTAAGAAGTCCATTAGCTCCGAGAGTGAAGGTAATTCTCGTGGCATTTTCCGGGCTTCCTTGTAGTCGTTATAGGTGACTGTATCCAGCTTTTTTGTAATAATATGAACTAGTAATGGGTCCCAGGTACTTGTATCGATACCCAGGTTTTTAATAGCGTAGATACATTCCATTGACGTGTCGTAAATACGTCTAATCTCGTACGCGGATTGTTTTTGAGCGGCTGGCTGATTAATAAAGATTTCGATTTGTTTAGTAAATAACAATTGTGGATTGTTATATCTGTGTGTCAACAATTCCCACGCTGTGTCGTAGTTGTCCGCTGAGATAGTTAGATGTTGGATGATTCGTTCAGCATCTCCTCGTAATTTGCTCTTTAGGTGTTGCATCTTCTGAGTTTTTGTAATCAAATTGTTATTGTGAATACTTTCTACGTATAAGTCATAAAACGTAGGCCATTGCGTATATTTGCCTGTAAACGTAGGCAAGTCGATCTGTGGTGTCGATTTTTCGTGATGAATGGTCGATGTGAGTTTAAGATTCAACGCCCTTTTGACTGACTTGTATGAATCTTCGTAGGCGTAAAACTCACTATCGTACTGGTTATCCGATCCTTGTAGGATATTATCTATTTGCAAGTGCAAAGCGTCTATTGCGTTCCAGCGCGTTTGTATGTTGCGTAACTCGTCTTCCAGCTCCCATTTGTCTTGGATTTCATCTATTTTCAAGCGATTTATTTGTCGATGAAAAGCTCGGAAGTTTGTTCTTTGCAGTGACATCAATTCTGTTGCCTGACCTCGATCCGACATTGAGATCTTAGTGGCATTTGAACTTGTTGGCAATGTGAGTCTTGGCTGCAGCTTTGGTGTTGTCGGAATCGCAGGTGATTCCAGTGGTTTGCCAGCTCCTGGTGTCGGTGACACAGAAGTCTCCCTTGCTGGCGAAAATGACGCTACCTTGATGCGTACAGAATCAAAGTACTCTCTTGCCTGTACGTATTGATTTTCTTTAAAATAAGGATCAGTATCGTTATGGTAGAGCGACAACCGTTGGTCGTTACCTTGGAACTCAGCCCATAATTTGTCAAGGACATCGAGTCGCTCGTCCAAGTATTTACGGGTCTTCCGGGATACGGAATCTTTGTTGAAGTTCCTCTCTATCTTTTTTATTGCTTCGACAATTTCTTGTTGTCGTTGCAGGATATTTTCCATATTTATTTTTTAATGCTGACGTTGATGTAAAATTGATAGGACCGTCTTCAGGGGTCCAGGCCAATCTCTCAGTGGATAGTGCGACCTTGATTGCGCCTTCTCAATTTAACTGGTGGAACCCGCTTCTGGGAAGCCAGTCAACCGATTCGCAGTCACACAAATTCCACGTGAGCGTTGTGGCCACTGTATGTGGATTCTCCAAATGTCGATGGAAATCCGTAGAGTTTATAGTCTTGATTGACTGTTTTCTTGAGTGATTTCTCGAAGAAATATTTGTTTTTTTTTTCTCGAAGGATCAAAACGACTGTATGTATCCTCGAAGTAAGACTGTTGTCTTCTAGCTTGCAGGTTCAGAATGACTGCGCAGCTTGTCAGCAGCAAGGCTGTATTCTCGAAGGACCAAAAAACTGTATGGTCCTGTCTGTGTGAATCCTCGAAGAAAGACTGTTGTCTTGTAGAAAGTAATCTCGAAGGACCAAAAAACTGTATGGAACAGTCTATGGTTGAGTGAGAGATGACATGTGAGGGAAGGTTATGAGGGAAACCAAACCCAATGAAAGTCGATCTAACACTCTATGAATCTTATACAGCAAGGCTGCATTCTCTGTATGAATCCTCGAAGGACCAAAAAACTGTATGGGACAGTCTATGGTTGAGTGAGAGATGACATGTGAGGGAAGGTTACGAGGGAAACCAAACCCAATGAAAGTCGATCTAACACTAAATTTATTAAGATTATTTTGTGTATATATAGGCAGAAGTACAGACGTCATTTGACGTCATTCGTAGCAAACAAATATCAATTTCATTAGAAATCTGCATAAGAAAAATAACAATTTCGTAATAAATCAGCTAAATTAAAGAGGTTACTAATTAGCAAAACAATCATATTGCTCAATGTGCGTTGACCCGTACAATAACAAAAATATCTCTTTATTAATGTAAACTTTAAAAGAAGTTTGTGATCATCATTTTTCAAAACATAATTATACATCATCATCATCATAAAATCAGCCTATCACAGTCCACTGCTGGACATAGGCCTCCACAAGTTCACGCCAAAAATGGTGTGAACTCATGTGTGTTTCCCATAATTATCACGCTGGGCAGGCGGGTTGGTGATCGCAGAGCTGGCTTTGTCGCACCGAAGACGCTGCTGCCCATCTACGGCCTGTGTATTTTATTGCCAGTAGTTGGATGGTTATCCCGCCATCGGTCGGCTTTTTAAGTTCACAGGTGGTAATGGAACTGTGTTATCCCTTAGTCGCCTCTTACGACACCCACGGGAAGAGAGGGGGTGGCTATATTCTTCATTACCGTAACCACACAGCAATATTATACATTAATCTTAAATTAGTTATTGCTAACATGACGCTGCAGAGAAGAATCGGCATAAAGCAATGCAGTTACATAAAAAAAAAACTGAATTAAAACCTATGAAACGAAACGTAACTCTCACTCTCTTTCTATCTTCACTAACTTATATCTCCCTTCCGTTCGCCACGCTCAATCATAATTTTCGTAACGCTCTCGCTATCGCATTCACCAGCTTACTACCCAAGTCAAGCATGCGTAAAGAAGTTTTACTTCAAAAGTTGTCAATAATTATAAATTTAGTCACATCTGGCACAAATTACAGCGCCACTAAATCACACACATTTTTTAAATAACCATTTTGTAAAACAAAAGGTTTTAAGGGAAGTTTGGCTCTCTGAAGTTCTTGTTTTTAATCTGTCTATAGTGTCAAATGAACAGCACTATTATAAGTGGCTTAACTTTTAATCAATAAGTTGAATACAAAGAAAAATATTATTTTGTGTTTTGTTTTCTCCTCATTTAGTAATTATGTAATCTACATTCTCTTTACAAAAAAGGGTAGTTGGGAAATCGACTTAGGTGCAATTCACGAAGATGCAAACAAAATTTAAAAAACGCGTACAAACACCTTTTTTTAGCGGTCATTATTTTTAGTTCATCCTGCAGATATATATTTTGTCGTGTAATGATTAATGAGATTTAAGAAGTAGATATAAATAAGCAAACGGTAACACGACATTTTGTTAGATATCCTGTATTCATTTAGTAATTTTACTGTAAATTTGTAAAGGTATTTCTTCTCTTCTCGTTTTTTCTATTACAGGCCTTATAATATCATGGTATGATTCATCAGTGATGGAGTGATGATCAAAATGTCTCACGGAGTCGTATATTCGTTCCAAAATCCATTTCGAAAATTATAAATTATTTCCCACTGATGCTAAATCAATTCGGCCCGAGCGACGCTATTATGAGATATATGTGCCTATACACCCACACGTAGGTATATCATACTTACACGTCATCAGTTATTACGCTATAAATTCGTATTACAAAGCAATAAGTTCCGAACACTAGCTGCGTGATAAAAAGAGGAAAAGTAAATGATATATAATGTATAATATTAAATATCTAAAATTAAATGCTTGAAAAAATCTTTAAGTATTTCGATATAGTCATATACCTATAAAACTAAACCCGTCGTGTTTATATAGAGAAATAGTGCAGAATGCTAATATTTATTTTAATTATCCAAAAAATATACATTAAATTAATTAAAAAAAAAAACATATATTCTTTTGTTCATTGTTAATGTCTGACGTCAAATTGAGAATAGATTATAGACTAATATTGTTTGTCAATACTGAATATCAAATATTATAATGATTAAACTTATATAATGTTCAAACTTATAATTTAAATTAATTATGGACGAATTTCGACCACTAGGCGACCACTAGTAATAAATAATTCACATTTTTTTAGCAATTATTTACAATAATTCACAAAGTACACAACATTTTATATAGAATTTTGGTAGAAAATTATATATTAATCAATCCAATATCAACACCAGAGACATATTTATATTAGTCGTACCCCGCAGTTTCATCGGCGATAATATGAAGAAAAAACATACGTAAATGTTATATGGCATAGCCTTTCTGAATTTTTTTTATTCGAACGAGTAGTTCTATTAGCGTGTTTAAGCAAACAAACAAACGAACATTTTAACTGTATAATATTAGTGTAGAATAGTTTAGCTGAAAGTTATTTAATAAAAAAATCTTTATATAGGTATTTTTATAGGTATATTATTGTTACGGAAAGATTAATGCACATACCTATCTCTTTTAATACCAGTACCAGTCGGCTGTTACCTATAACACAAGCATTAAGTTGCTTACTTTAGGAAAAGACGACCGTGTGTGTATTGTGTAGATATTTATTTATTTATTTATAATAAGTATAGAAATATAACGTGGATGGAGATGCAAAAATATCCAATAATATTATATGTATGAATATAAGAATGAAGGGATAAATGCTTAGTATTATCTTTTATAATACTGTTAAGGACAGTGTTCGGAAGTCTGCAAACATTGTGTTAAGCAGGATTCTAATGAAGTAACATTAAAGCTAACAAGAACAAGTCCTTTGGGTCTCTGGGAGAATGATGCTATGAGGGAAGCTCAAGAAAGAGATGACGACCTTCGGCACATCATCATATGGAAGAAACGGGGTGACGTGAAACCAATCTGGAGTGAGGTTGCACCCACTGGCGCTGTCACTAAGGCGTACTGGGCTCAATGGGACAGTCTGATACTTCAAAACGGAATACTCTACCGGAAATGGGAGAAGACTAACGGCAGAGAGTTCCACCTTCAGATAATTGTCCCAAGAACGAGAGTACCAGATGTTCTCCGTGAAATACATGATGGCGTATCAGGAGGTCATCTAGGTGTCAAGAGGACGTTAACAACAGTTCAGTTTGAGCGATCTTCGAGGCGACTTCAAGAGTGAAAACTAGTGATCAAGAGTGGTACCAGCGAAACCTACGACATTGGCTACGACATAGGACATTGTTAGTGCTTAGTGTTTGAACCTAGTGCTTTGTGTTGGACCTAGTGTTAGTGAATAAAGTCTTGAAAAGAGTCAGCAGGTCTTTCTCTCCAAATCCTTCGAACCCTAACACGTAACAATACGAACAAGATTTTTTCGAAGGCTTTTGCATCATCAGAGAAAGGTCAGACCAATTTTAATCAAATACATTATGGTATGGCTGATTAAGAATTATCATTTTATATGGTTCATTAAGTGACTGTAAAACGTTTCAAAAACGATCGTGATTATTCGGATCACTTAACTTTTTTCATTATTAATTCCATTTTGAAGCAATTTTATCTAACGTTATGTGTATAAGCCTATAAACTGATTTATATATCTGCTATACTGATCTATTTTCCTGATTAGGTTCATGCAAAAATGTCATGATTAGGAGGTATGGATCTGATTATAAATGTATTTTGATTCAATTTTTTTTTTATTATTATCTAAGCCGACTGTAATTATACATTCAATACATCTATCTCTTTTTAATTTTAAATGAAAGTAAGTGTTCTATTAATAATAGTTCTGTGTGCATACTGCCATCAACAAAATCGAATCCAACTATTCTTTGGATAAGTTACTATTTCTAGCGGACTACTAAGTTTGTTTGAACTCCATAAAATATTTCTACGACACGATAAAATCATTTTATTACTAAATCTCAATAAAGTTGCTGAAACTTTTCGTATTTTAAAGCGAAATTTTAAAGCGTTCAAAGCGGTTTTTAAAGGAAAATTGGCTTAAAGTATTATCAAAGTCGTCCAGTTGAGACTGGACTTAAAGCGCTGTTTTCAACAAAAATACACCTTGTAATAACATTACGTGTCTAGGCGTTTTCAGTTTGTCCTCGTGGAGTCGGCGTGCACTACGCTGATAGTCGACACGCATCGTTGCACTGGACCGACCAACTTTATGGGTGGAAAATGTTACTGGATGCGGTCGAAAAATATTTTGAATAGTTTTATATCATTATAGAAATTTAAGTGTGATATTTTTATCACATAGACGGTTTAAAAGAAATGAGATTCTTTTTTTTTGAAGTGAAACTTTTTAGGCGCATGATGAGGGTAAATTTTTTACGGATGAAACGCAATAATAATATTAGCGTCACGAAGATGTGCAACCTTTTTTGTCGGACAACAGAGCCACCTAGCGTGTAGTATAGAAACTACAAAGGTCATAACATTAATATCGATAGTGTTACATTGTAAATTAACTAGACGGCGCTGGAACGGAAATATAAAGCTTTAGATTCGTATAAATTAATATAAACGAGACTTAAAAATTAGTTTGGCCAAATAAGTTTCACTTACGACATGTGTACTTTGTACACATGCACTTTTTTTGTTTTCGTTAGGACTTAGAGTTATGTAAGCAGGTTTGTGATTTAACATTGGTCGTTTAGGATCTAAATGTTTCGATAGTCTAACGATAATCGAGTCTTTCCATATTTTGAAACACTTAACATACATGTCAGTAGATTTTGATATGTGATTGTTAAACAGTATTTCTCGGGTTTGTTTGTGTCCGGCTCATAATAAAATACTTTAAACTAAAGCTTATTAGTATTAGCTACGTAAAATATTACAAAAAAATCGTTATTTTTTGTTTGAAATATTTTAATTTCGTATTTCGTAATATTTCGTATATAGTAATCAAAATATTCCATGGATATTGGTGGTGTGTATTGTACACTCGTGATAGCGCTTGGAATAATATCGATATATCTGGCACTTAAAATGGCTAACAGCAAACATGATAAATATCCCATTTTAAACAAAATTATATTGTTATTGACTTATCCAAAGACGTTGTTATAATTGATGTCCGATCTAGTCTTTAAAGGTTTTCATAGCTGTTGTTTCATCTCGTGTATGCAGCCCTGCAGAGAAGCGTCATGTGTAATTATAACGCTTAAGTGTTAGATTATTTAGCACAATCTACATTCAACCAGGCGTTTAAAGATCTGGCTGCGTTTCGCTTAGGACTGTTCATATACCTGAAACTATTAATAATGCTAAGAGATAAGGCTGTGTTAGAAGATTGAAAAGATTAATGAACATATCTTGATTAAGAGGAATCTTCTATTCAGGAAGAAGCAGAAAGAATTACATTTGCAAATGAATGTTAGTGTTTGTCAATATTATTTTGGGCTTTGGACCTCCTTAAAATATGTAAAATACTACAAGTTAAGATTGAATTCTTTTGATATATTATTTGCTAACGTCGACAAATATCAACTTCAAAATAAAGTTAACTATTTCCAAATAATTTTTTACTGCCTTTTTTAACTGTTAATACAGTTTCACAATGCAGTTGCCTTAAATAAATAGTGCGGTATCGAACCCTTTAAAAAAAAATCAATTTCTCACTCTTAATATATTCTCCGCCGCAGTCGGGAGGTGTACCCCAATACGTCACCAGGTGTACGATCCCATGAATAATTTAAACCAGGAAATATAGAGACGGACGATGCCGTTGCACGCGAAGTCTGTCCGTTTAAAATTAATGTGTTTATGTCTTATTATTGAAAAAAAAAACTTTTAATGCTTACAAAAATAAAGGAAGAGATAAAAGTTGTAAAGCGGGGAGAAAGAGGACTGAAAAGGAAAATGACGATTCAAAAGTGCTTTTAAAACCTACTTGAATAGAGTATTTTTATTTGATTTGACTAATTTTCAAAATATGAAAGCAAATATAAGTTGTGTATTTACATCTTATTATGTATTATAATTGGTTCTGTAATTTTTAGTATAGTTAATATGGTTTATAATATGAATATATATGTATGCATGTATGTGTGTACATTTGGTTTTCTTCCTGTTTTCTTTTGTTTTAATTTTGCACAACCTTTCCGCTTTTTTTCACATTTTCTCCTCCAAGCTGGTTATCTGGATGAGATCTCTGTTCAGCGATAAGACCGCCTGTTGTCCACTTCTTTTTGTATATTGTTTTATATATTGCAAACTTCTTTTTGTGTGTACAATGAAGAGTAAATCAAATCAAATCAAATACGGACGAGTTAACAATTATACACGGATGGATTACATGGATAAGTTACACCGTAACCTAAATATCGAGGTTAAGGCTAGAGATGTATTACTATATATTTAATACGAAAATTAAATGTAATATGGTCGGCTAATCACTATAGATTATCCTATCAAAACTTGTAAATGATTTTAGATCACGTAAATAATAGTATTCATCTCGAGAGGTTGTACGTAAAAAAGGCTGACAATTGCTGTAACTAATCAAATAGTTTAAGAAATTCTTGAATTATTCATAACAATGTATAATTTTTATGATAAAACTGAAAACGTACAAGCAAAACTTGTTTAGCAAGGATTTCAATTCTGGACGTGATCGAACGATTCCTTTGCATTGGCATTCCTTCAGTTGGCACAATCCCTCTGATATTGTTTTTGTTGGAAATAAAACTTTGATCCGGTACAGCGCATACTTACACTCGATCAGCCACTTTATTCGGTACGTGATTTGTATTTTAAATGGGATAAATAGTCGAACAACACATGCTGTTTTCGAAGATAAGAATTTTAAAACAAATTAATATATAGCTTTTGTTATCGTTATAGACACCAATGCAGAAACAAAAATTTTGCCAGATGTTTTTACGAAATACGATGAACAATATGGACTTATAGAGCTATCTCCATTTAGAAAAAAAGCTCACGGCTTAATTCACTAAACTGCTCAATTGCAAGTTGGTGGGTGATTTCAATGCTATGAGTGACAATCATATTTGGTGTCTATTACGACAACCGAGACCAACAGCCTTACCAATCAAGGTGGAAAAAATGAAGGACATACAAACCAGTCCAGAAACGAAATAATATTTGTTGCGAATAAAAGTAGATTCCTTGAGCGGGAATTGAACCTGTAACCAACCGGTGGTGTTTAGGCTATTACAGGCATCACTACTATGTACTCGTATTATTAAAACCAAATAAATTACTAATTTTAACATTAAAGGTCCGAGAAAATTCTGAATATTCTAAGTTTAAAATAAAAAATAAGTATAATTTTCCTAAAGTTTAAAAATTTCTTATTGTCTTGAAAATTCTTTTGATCATTAACTGCTTAAAATTAATTCTTAATAGATTATGTTTTAAAATATAAATATTGAAAAATGGACATATATAACTATATATTATGTAACTATATATTACATTAAGTAGTCGACTTTTATATTTTTGAGTTTAGACTTAAGTCTTCGCTATGGGATTTTTTACTACAATTGATTGATTGATTGATTCAGGCTGTTCGTCCAGCTGCTGGGCATAGGTTTCTTTCTCCATGTAGAAGGATCAAAGCTTAATCCACTACGCTGCTGTATTGTGATCCGATATTTTTTGAATCAGTTCAGAATTTTTTTTAACAAAATACTAATCTTTCCTCTGTTTGATAATATTATATATTAATTGAAGATGAAAATTTTATTGACGATATAATAAAGTTGAATGGATAAGCCTCCGAATAGGATCGGAGTAAACGCTTGATTACACTGACAATTTTCCCGTCTTTGCCAAATTAAACTTCCCTCATTCTCTCTTATGAGATTAGAATCACTTTTCACGTGAGTTTCTGTAGTATAAATTTTCATTCTTAGCAGTAATATTATACTGATTTATAATTGTTTAAAATATTAATAAAAATTGTAGATTTACAATGTTATCAGCAACGTTTATTCATATTATATAGTAATTTCCCACAGACCACATATTGTGTGGAACTTGTTGTTGAACTTGTTCTCGTTTTTTTTTAAACTAGCAATTGTTTTTTTTTTGGAAGTAATAGATTCAGAAATAGGTATCATTGTTTCGATAAAGTAGGTACCTAAGTATAATCGCAGTTACTGAAAAAAAACCAATACCAAAAAAAAAAACATTGTGTATTTTTCAAAAAACCAGCTTACTTTTTGCGTCTGAATAAGCTATCAAGATGGTAAGCTCTTTGCCGTGTCGTAGTCTACAAAACCTAAAAATTTCACACTAGCTCTTCTCAATGCTGAATAAATAAGATCAAGCCAGTTGCAACCTAGCAGCTCTTGAGCCAAATTGAACGAAATCTTCCCGAAGTTTGCAAGATAGTTGAAATGTAGATTTATGTCAATATCAGCAATCGCAGCTTATCAATTATTTATTACTTTATTTTTAACTAGCTTTTAACCACGGCTTCGCTCGCATTGAATTTTTTTTAGTAAAAAGTATCCTATGTTACTTTTAATACGAGGGGCGGCTGAAAAGTTCTGAGCCTAGGGCATTAAGAGTCTAGATAAAAATCTAAATAAAATTCATTTTTCAATATAGTCCCCCTGGACTTCAATGCACCTTTGACATCTTTTATAGAGGGCTTGTATCCCTGATAAAAAGTAACCCGCGTCTTTGGCTAGAAAATGTTCATTAACGGCCACCTTCATCTCTTCATCATCCCTAAATCTTCGTCCCCGTAATTATTTTTTCAAATTTTTAAATAAAAAATAATTGCTAGGTGCCAGATCTGGACTATAGGGAGGGTGATTTACTTCATCGAAGCCAGTTTCTCGCAAGGCTTGCCTCGCAATACGCGCCGTGTGAACCGGCGCGTTGTCTTGCAAAAACAAAATTCCTTTGCTGATTTTACCTCTTCTTTTTTCGACAATGACTTCGCGAACTTTTTTTAAAAGCCGAGCATAATACTCTGCATTCATTGTAGTTTTTTTCGGAAGGTAATCTATGAGCAAAACTCCTTCGCAATCCCAAAAAATGGTGGCCATGAGTTTGGAAGCCGATATTTCCACCTTGAACTTCTTCGGCGGTCTTTCCCCCTTCTCTATCCACTGCATTGACTCCTGTTTTGATTCTGGGTCATATTGTCGGATCCACGTTTCATCAACGGTGACAATACGAGTGCAAATTTCTTCCAAATTATCCTTGCACAAGTCTAAAAACTCTTCAGAAGTTTCAACGCGCTGCTGCTTGTCAAGTGGCGTGAGCATTTTTAGCACCCAACGCGCACTGACTTTATTCATATGCAAATGATTGTGCATAATATCTCCAACTCGTTCCTTACTAAAGCCAAGCTCTTCTGCTATCTGCCACAATTTTATTCGGCGATCGTCCAGTACATGTTTTGTTCTTTTTCAATGTTTTCATCGTTGACTGCGGTGTTCGGTCGACCCGAGCGGGGGTCATCTTCCAGAGTCTCTCTGCCTTGTTGGATTAGGCGTGTCCATCGTTTAACCGTGGCTGACGACGGTCCAGATTCTCCGTATACACTAGAAGTTTCTTCAAAAATTTCTTTTGCTGTTTTCCCCTTTTTAACGAGGAATTTGATGACGGCGCGATGCTCAAACTTCATTAAGTGCAGTGATGACTCAGACATGGTGATGTTTACGGTTCAATCACTCAAAGCGTAATGAAGCTAATGACGTGAAACTTCGCTTATATAGTGGGTAGATGTCGTTCAAATAGTGGCCCACCGGATAAGTAAATAGTACGACTGCAAGTACCCTAGGCTCAGAACTTTTCAGCCGCCCCTCGTACCTTCAAGAATATGTGTACAAAGTTTATGATGATCGGCTAGGTAGTTTTCGCGTGAAAGCGTAACAAACAAACTTAAATTCACATTTATAATTTTTTTTTTGTTTTTTATAAACCTCCGACATGGGGTCGGAGTCTGTGCTTAAACTGCTCATCCATACCAGTTCTCGCATTTGTTCTTCTCGCACTTTCATTCTGCATACTAATTTCTTTCTTTCATACTTTCCACATTCACACACTGGGTGGGTTCCCATCTAACCTACTATTATAATTCTATTGCTTATTTTATGAACACCTGGGAAAATGAGTGGGGTTTGGGTATGATGTTTTTATTTACAATCTTTTTCTTTTCCGTTTTTTTTATATACACTTTAATAATAATAATATTATATAACTTACATCTGTTCTACTTTCTCATTTATAATATTAGTAGAGATTGAGTTCGACGTAGAAAAGTCTCTTTTTAGACGTAATATTTATATTCTTTAAAAACAATGCTATGATAGTTTTATCAGACACACAAATCACTGTACGAAATATCAAGAAAATGTTGACATTATATGTACAAAGATAACTAATAGAGATTTTATTTACTAAACGATTTTCATCTCAAGTGACTCTGGAAAATATATTTATAATAGTCAAGTGATTATACTATTGACAACCACTTATATAACATTTAAATTTAGAGAAAGTTATCTCAGATTAAAATAATAGGTTAAACATATACGGAATTCGCAAACGAGTTTTAGAATTATTACAATATAAATACGCAACGGAGGCGCTATCAGGTGGTACAAAAATTGTAATAAGGGAGAAACAAAAACAACACCTCGAGAGCGGTGCTCGATCTGTTGTTGACATACAGCACAAGACAGGTTGTCAGATTCTCGACATCAAACGAGGATAATCCTGTCGTCTTCAAGCAAGACCCGACCCCAAATATTCGGAAAAAGATAGGAGTCACAAGTCGAGGATACATCATTGTAAAAAAAAGGTATTTAAATAAAAATGACAATAAATCTGATTGTTTTATATATTGAAGGGTGGATTTCTTTTTGGAATCTTAATTAATGCTTCCATTTAAAAATACTGTGATAATTTAAAATTGGTCTAACAAAACTATTTACACAGTTTTAGCAAATAAATGTTTATATTAAATATTCTATTGGACAATTCACATCATTTTAAGTAGTTTAATAGGTTAGTATTTTCGGGTAATTTGTTCACTAAATTCTGCCGTTTAACAACCATACCGTCTCTTTATTGTCGATCACAGATGCAGGTTTTTATACATGGATAACGCCTTTAAGGTAAGCGCCTAAAATTAATACAGTTAGATCTCATTGAAAATTAAAATTCCTCCACGACTCTGAAAATCTTATTAACCCTAGTAACATCCCTTATTAAATTTTAATAAGGCGTTAAAATGTTCTTGATATATGAACGGATTAATTGGAAATTTAATTATCACGATCACAGTTTTTTAAGATTTAATAATTTCATTTCCTAAATCTGTACTATTTGTAATACGTGATTTTACCGTTTAAATATCTCAATTCACGACTAAAAGTCGCGATAGACTTGAACGTTTCTTTCCGAAAATATATCTTACTAGCGGCTCGACTAGGCTTCGCACGGATATTAAAAAAAAATCAATATTAGTTAATTTATTTTTTAATAATATAACCTATGTCACCCGGGTATAGTGTAGTTTCCCCACAGTGAAAGAATTTTTTAAATCGGTTCAGTAGTTCGGAGCGTATTCAATGCAAACAAATAAAAGAACAAATCTTTCCTCTTTATAATATTAGTATAGACAATAAAAATTAAGTTTAGCCTTATTATTATTTAGGTTTATCTTTATTGTCTGTCTCTTCAGGGAAATAGAAAATTTTTGTAAGATTAAATCACCAATAACCGGTAACGTCACAACTTTTGAATATAAATTAAAATTTTACAACTGTAGACGTTCGAAATTACCGTTTCATTGTGTTTATTTTCAAAAGAACAAAGACATTTAATTTCAAACGAATGACCGTAAAGTTCGCGAGATAAAATATTAATCTTTTTTAATTTTTTGATTTATCGCTGAAGATTGCGTTCGTGTCAAATTTTATTGATAGTAAAAAAGTTATTTACTATATGATGCCTCTGGTTTTCTTTTGCCTTGACTAAAGGAACAAAACTACAAAAAAAAAAAAATCTAAAAAAATATCAAATTTGACTATGTTTATACCGTTTATAAAAATAAATACGTAGTCTTCAATAAGTTCACAAAACAAAACTACTTGCGAAAACGAATTTTTGTGCGGTCATATAGCGTGAATATTATCATTATTTTTTCTATACAAACAAATAAAATTGGAGTGTCTGTTTGTAACGTCCGCTTTTTACTAAATACATATGGTTGCATACACGGTACATATACCAAAATATTTTTTTTACAATTTTTGTCTGTCTGTCTGTTTATTCCGGCTAATCGGCTAAACGGCTGGACCGATTTTGACGGGACTTTCACTGGAAGATAGCTGATGTAGCAAGGAGTAGCTTAGGCTAATTTTATTTTAGAAATTTATTTATTTTATAACTCTGCGAACTGAACAATAACTTTTTTGTTAAATTCCACGCCGGCGCCGACGAAGTCACTGGCACAGCTGGTACTTATTATAATTAGAACTACTAACTGTTACAAGTGCCGAACCAAACCGGTCGTTAATGTATTGTTCGCCCTACAATATACTGACAACAAAGACAATATAAATTTTATGAGGGTACCAGAAGAAAACTCGGAAACTGAAGGCTTCATTCTCTTAAATATAACAGATGCTACTTCGAAGAAACGACGGCCCGAAACAAATGAAATACCCTCAATAATATAATCGCGATGAAACTCTTAACAAAAAAAAGTGTGCGTCAATTCACACACGGCAGAAGTGAAGTTTTATTTTATAAATGTATTTATTTTATAAGTCTTCGAACTGAACAATAACTTTTTTGTCAAAATCCACGCGGACCATGTCGCGGGCATAGCTAGTACCAATATAAATGTAATTACAAATAATAACCTAAAAAAAACCACATCCAATAAAAGTTTAATATTGCTTCAAGCAAAAATATTCTCCAACATGAAATTAGAAATACCATTTCTGCCAATAATATTAGATAACATTAAATAATAAAACAAAAATTCAGTTACAATTTTTTTCATTTCACACATTTAGAAATATATATGGCATTGATCTTTAGGCTTAAATAACGTTTCTACATCCGCATGGAAGGACCAAAATTAATACAAGTTGCCAATACCTTTATCATTTATAATTTAACGTAATAGACCCAGGGTCCGCGGAGTACCAGACACGTATCCATAAGGGATCGAAGGGTCGCGGTCCCACTGAAGATAATTTGTTTCATCCTACCTGTATACGAACGTCTATTTACCGCGTCGAGCCTTAAATCTGATATGGGACATATTTTTGTTAATCATACAAGATCGGCGGGTTATTTGCTCATATCTTATATATAAAATTCTCGTGTCACAATGTTGGTTATCATACTTCTCTGAAACGGCTGGACCGATTTTTAAGAACTTTTGTGTACATATCAGGTCTGAGTCGGCCAATATCTATTTTAATACACATACCACTAAGTTATAAGTTAAGTTATATGGTAAGGGAATTAATAACATATATGGCAAAACAACGCAGGGTCAGCTAGTTTTACAATTAAATTATTAAAGATTTCTAATATGTATATGTGAATATTATTTCTATCTTAAAATAATAAAAGTCAAGGAGCTAAATAGAAAGTTTTGAGTTTTGCCTATAAATAAAAAGAATATAATCTAAAGCAGAAGACAATTCATCGGTTCAGCCTATCGCAGTCATAGGCCTCCACAAGTTCGCGCCAAAAATGGTGTGAACTCATGTGTGTTGCCCATAATCACCACGCTGGGCAGGCGGGTTGGTGACCGAGAAGACAATGAAATATATTTAAAACATTGAGATATATAAAAGAGATTATATTAGACTACTAAATTAATTAAAATTTTGCGGTGATAAATTTTGCTCAATAAGTACAAAATATTTTTAAAATAATGAATATTTTATAATTTCATAATACAACAAAAACATTGTTTGCTTGTGTTCTCATAATTACAAAACATGCTCGATATATTTTACCTTTAAATTAAAAATTAAAAAAATCCATTTAGATTAGTAGCATACATTGAGTATCAAATACTTGGCATTAAATAAGGTTTATAATGATACCAATCGGTGCTGCCTTTTGTTTGAAACATTTTCTGGTTGAAGAAAAATGAAAACTAAACAATAAATAAAGTTAGAACTAGAATTGGAATTCTTCAATATTTATTTTATTTAGTTTATTATTTTTACTTATTATTTTTACTTTATTATTTACTTTTACTTTATTATTTTTACTTATTATTGCCTCTACATAACTCTAATGAATATAATTTGTATTTTATTAAGAATTTTTATATAATTTAATTTTAATATTTTTTTTTTTTCTTGTTTTAGAAATACTTCAAATTACTAACATGCTTTTGACGCTCCAAAATCGTTTTATATACAACATATTAATTAAAAAAATCAGAAAAGTGCTTTTAAATTATATTCTCTTTATTTCGGACGTAATCCACAAGTTGGCAACAACTCTGAATATTTACAGCGTACTTTCGGGTCGGTCCCCCGTTGAGCCTTTAATGGACCTTCCAAATCGTGGAAAAGTGGGAAATATTGTTCGCAGCTTCAGTTCTTAGCTTCATCGTGTTAAGTAAAGTTATGCCTAAAAGTATTATTAAAATAACTTGGAACGAACTTAGTAATAATACTCGTATCTAACGGAGATATACGTTTTGGTAGATTTTCTCAGACACAGAAAATTTTATCTCGATGGCCTGAAAAATAAGAAAAGTAGTTAAAAATTATATTATTATCTCTTATTTATTTATTTATTTTATACTTTATACCGCACACAAATATATTACAAACAAAACATAAAGATAGTTACAGAGAGTGAAGTACAATGGGCGGACTTATGGCTAATTAGCCAGTTCTTCCAGACAACCCAGACATAAAAAGGAAACTTATTATCTAAATCTCTTATAACATACCCACACACACGATTGTCTGTTCCTACGTTAAGCAAAAGCTTTGTTATTGGTAACAGCCGATTAATATAGCAATTTTTTATAAATACACATAGAAATGATACATGTACTTGTATAAATAAATACACATTACACCCAGACTAAGGCGGAAATCGAACCTGCAACCCGCCCAGCAGAAAGCAGTGCCACTACAAACTGCGCCAACAAGCTAGAAATAAAAAGTAAAAATAGTATTGTAAAAATTGTAATACTTTTGTAAAATTGTTATTTTTACAATATTCGATAAAATGTTGGAATCATAATAAAATTATTAAAATATTTTTTTGTCTGTTTTTGAAATACAGACAGTAAGTATTCTACATTATGAACAGACGACCGTGTGTATATGTTAATAATTTTTATTTTTAAGCTATTGCATAGCTTCTATCGCGGGCCTTG
Source organism: Melitaea cinxia (assembly GCF_905220565.1). Lineage (NCBI taxonomy): Eukaryota > Metazoa > Arthropoda > Insecta > Lepidoptera > Nymphalidae > Melitaea > Melitaea cinxia. The sequence continues at coordinate 3,613,833 of NC_059396.1, read as the reverse complement.
AGCGCGGGGACCGAATCCAGAAATTCCGTAACGAAAAAACCTCACGCTCCCCACTCCGACGGGCACGGGGGTGTGGCTTGAAGGCCGTGCATCGTCTAGCGTCGTTTCAGTTCGGCAGTCTTCGACACGGCGTTGTGTGCGTGCGATTAGAATACTTATAGAGTAATACTTATAATATAGCAAACTTATGTTTCTTATTTCAGTTATCATAAACCTATAGTTTCAATGATAAATATTCCTGAATAACCAACAGCTACTGTAAGATAATTAAACCCACATGTATTGTAAAATAATAAAAATATTTTAAACATTATTAACTTTTTATTTATTTAATAAAAGAAAAAAATTCGTTTTCTTATCGGTCACCACGCTCAAAAAGTGTAACTTGAATTAATATCAAAGAAAAAGAAATACTGCATAAATAAAATAAATAAATAATTATAATTGCATAAGTTGATACAAAATGCTATGCAATAGCTTTACCGCGGCAGTCCCCGACTGCCACACGTCTTTTTTTTATATACTAGTGTAATAGTAATACTTAGTCTGAATAATTTCCGGACTACTACTTGTAGACTGATTAATAGCTTTACCGCGGCAGTCCCCGAGTGCCACACGTCTTTTTTATATACTAGTGTAATAGTAATACTTAGTCTGAATAATTTCCGGACTACTACTTGTAGACTGATTAAATAATGATAATCATTTGTTTATTTTAAGAATATAAAGATACTTTTTACTCCCACTATCTATACATCTACCAATAACAGAGGTACGAATAGAATAGTACCAGAAATGGCGTTACTCGGCTATGAGTATGTCACGTTAATAACATTTATTATTATTAGTTAAATAACATTTGTCATTTGATAACATTCCCTTTATAAAATAATAATTCCCCTAGCGTTGAGTACGTTACTTTTGAAGTATAAAAGAAATTACGTAACTTACATTATTTCAAAGAAGGCTGTCAACCAGCTAACGCTTTGTGTTCAGGGCGCGCGCATAAATCAAAAACTTCACGAATGACAACAAAAACAGGTGTCAAACTTTATTGCTCGTGAAACAACGATGTTAAAGGAATATGGGACACTGGTACACACGCACACACACACACACACATATACACACATCAGCCTATCGCAGTCCACTGCTGGATATAGGTCTCCTCAAGTTCGCGTCAAATATGGCGTGAAATCATGTATTTTGCACATAATCACCACGCTGGGTAGGCGGATTGGTGACCGCAGGGCTGGCTTTGTCACAACGAAGACGCTGCTGCCCGTCTTCGGGCTGTGTATTTCAAAGCCATCAGTTACTTACGGACATGAAAATGGTCTGGTCGAGACCAGAATGCATTCTATTGTCTAATCAGGATTGAGAACACATTTTGTACGTGTCTATAATCACTGCTTCTCTGTTTATTTTAGGCTATTGTATAATAATTAGTAGTATATAGCTACCAGAATTTTGGTTAACGAATTAGATATTTTTACTATCTATTTATGTAATTAAAAGCTTGGAAATCATGCTTTTTTATGATGGTGAAGATCTTAGTCTATCATTCACATATGTTTGTTAAAAGATTTAACTGAGGTAGGGCACAGCAGGAATTTCCTGCTCAAAATATGGAGCAGCCCGACTAGGGTAGGTAGACTAGGTAGTAACCTCGACCTTACAGAAGATCACAGCTAAATAATACTGCTTTCAAGCAGTATTGTGTTCCTGTTGATGAGTAAGGTGACCAGAGCTCCTGGGGGGGGGGGGATTGGGGATTGGATCGACAACGCGCTTGCGTACTTCTGGTGTTGCAAGCGTCTATAAGCTACGGTAATCTCTTACCATCAGGTGAGCCGTAGTCTTGTTTGCCGAACTAGTGATATAAAAAAAAGATAGCGTTATATTTCAATATGTAAATAATATATATTTATATATTTTATGAGAATTATCTGAAATTAATAATATAAATTATACATACTTTTATATTTTAAAAATTTCCATTGTAACAGAATCGTATTCTTTAAGGTATAAAAAGGTATTAAAAAAGTATTAAAAATTTGGTATTAAGTAAAAAAAAAACCGTAATGCTCCACGCATTACGTTTTCACTGTGAAAAATGGTTACCCTAAGTTGAACATTAAATTTTTTCCCGCGTTCAACTTTTTAGTCCAGGAGATAATATATTCAGATCTACGGACGAAACATCCTTAACAAGATTTATCGGTTCAATTCTGTTTTTTTTTTTTCACACTTATTTATAGCAACAACGTCCAGTAGCGTCGAGGTTTATTTAAACGTAAATTACATTTTGTTTCGTAACGGAAAACGTTACTTTTTTTAAGAGAAATGATTCGTTAAAATTTACAATTTTTTTGAGAACATTATTTTCACAATATTTTGTAGAAGGTTTTTATCTAGAAAATTGCATTTAGGTATATATTAACGCTATTTGTTTGCCGCAGTTTCATTCGTGTTAATTTGTGATAAAAACGTACTAACATATTATATAGCCCCTAACATTCCTCGGTAAATGGTCTATACAAATAAAAAGAACTATTAAATTTTAACCAGTTATCCCTGAGATTAGTAAAACTTTATAATATTAGTATTGATTTTAAATAATAGTTCGAGTAATGTATCCATACATTAATATTTTTATATATTGTATTGTTATGCTTCAGCCTGTAATATCCCACTACTGGGCATAGGCCTCTTTCCCCATGTAGGAGAAGGATCAGAGCTTAATCCACCACGCTGCTCTAATGCGGGTTGGCGGATATATCCCTACTATGAGTAACGATTGCTATCATGTGTATATGATAACAACCGGGACCGACGGCTTAACGTGCTCTCCGAGGCATGGTGGGGAGACCCACAAGGACTGCACAAACACCCAGACCACGGCAAAAACCTATATGGCCAAAACAAATGTTTGTTATGTGCGGGGATCGAACCCGCAACCGCCAGCGCACCAGGCGCAATCCATATCCGGCGTCGGTTGCATTGTTATGGCTTTGTTCTAATTATCACAGGTACTAACAAGTGGTCTTGTTACTCCATGCTTGGCTTATTCTGTAAAGTCGTAAAACTGAGATCAGTCAAACGAGCACCGTGCACATCAAAGCTTACAGCTTGACGTTGCACTGTTTGATTAATTATTGTCCAGTCGACTGACAGTGGTATTTGAAATTCCAGTCGAGTCGGGACCGACTGGACTCGTTTCGTCTTTGATAGCGTTCCTTTGTTTATCGGTTATAACCGTTTATCTATTTTAGGGTTTCTATGGGGAGTAGGGACAGTTTGTTTTGGCATTTTTTTTTGTGTTTGATGTTTTTGCAAAATTGAATTCTATGGAAGTGTAAGTGCTAGTACAAATATTTTCCTCGCAAATAACAATAACCATGGCAATGACCTAATTTTTATGTTTTAATCTAGTTTTGTATATTTCAATGAGGGGTCAAATAGAAATCGGATAAAAATCTAATATAATTTTATAGAGCCTCTATAAAATGTTCGCAACTGTACTAAATATTCATAGTACCTCGTCATGAAAAATTGAATTGCGACGGCCGCATGATAATAATAACGTTAGCGTACAGTCGCCAACGAATTATTTTGAACAAAATGTCACTTATGTAGTATATCTGACCTATGTATATTTGGCAATAAAAATTCTAATTGATATTGTTAATGTATTAAAAAAAGAAAACTTTCTTTATCTTCACATAGTTTGTAAAACATTAAAATAAGATTTACAAAATATTTTTGCAGCAGAACAAATTCCTCAGTTGAAATATAGACAAAATCCAAAATAAATCAAATAAATAAACTCATCCCAATGTACTTAATTCTCTCCAAAAGCCGTATCTTTCTAGTACCAGCTTATTTATTATACAACTGTCACTGACTCAGAGTGCATGAACTTTGACTGAGAATAATGATGTTAGAAATTTGAATAAATTTCGCGACCGACAGTACCCCATACGTGGCATTTACAATATTGCATTATGTGACTACGTTACCTTAATTAAGCAGATGCGTCTCGTAGCTGCATCTGACGTCTAGACATAATTTGATTCGATACATTTCTAGCTAACGGTAATGACATCTTATGAGGATATTTGCATTTCGACACTATGAGTTCAATTTTTGTGAACTTTCAGAATCATATTTGAGATCTGGTGCTTATTATTTTATTTTTGCCGATCCTAACCTGTTACCCTCCCATGGAGGTCTGGCTGTCTAACTCACCACAGGAGCACAATTCTACTAGAAAGCACTATTATTTAACTGTGTGTCTTTTGGAAAGTTATGGTTCTTCCCCGGTGGTCGGGCTGCTCCAAATTTTATTTTAATTTATTCTTATTTTTTGCTGTGCCCTGCCTGAATAAAGTATCTGAATGAGGGATGAAGAATCTGGTTATTACGTGATATTTCACAAAATAGGATACAAATTACCTTAAATACCATATTTTATGAGTGACATATGATGTACTTATTACCCGGAAAATGAAATGAGTCTCAAGGGACAGCTAAAAAATACCAGTGGCATACAAAATTTGGCCGTCACGGCTCATAATAATAACACTAATTAAACTATATAATGACGTAAATTAACCACGTTTCTCTGTCGACTGTCATCACAACACCCTCCGTTGAAATATGATAGGCGTTGCCTCGTATGTACTTTGTTTCACAAAACAGTCGCAATGTTTGACATACGTTTGTATACATGTGTTAATGAATAATTCAGTAGTTATTATATTAAGATATTATTTTTGTTGCGTTCGTATTTTAATAACAACTGGGAATTTACGTACTTTCTGAGCGTAGGGAATCCATAAGGACACACTTCCAGAACGTAAATTACCTATCTCCGTATGGGTTATAGTACTCAAAGTAAAAACTTGAGTGAACTTATATACCTACATATAGGTATATAAGTTGTCACTAGCTCAAGTTTTTACTAGCTTAATTAAAATCCAATCACATCGAAACTTCTATGTGAGGTATTTTTTCAGATACTACGTAGTAATATATTTATATATAGTTGCTGCACGAGCTTGATTAACATACACGATGATCTTCAAATTATCTTTGTTTAGACTGTAACCAATAAGAAGTTCTGAATGACTCTGATGATGAAAATGCGACTGTCATTTAAAGATTATTTTTATATTAATTTTCAATGTACCGCCATTAACACGTTTTTCATTTTATCATTGACACGTAAAGGAACTTTGTTTTATTCAAAAAATCAATTATTCATATCAGTTCAGCCTATTGCAGTCCACTGCTGGACATAGGCCTCCCCAAGTTTGCGCCAGGCCAGTTATTCATATAAGCGTAGACAATCTTGATTGATATTTCTAGCTAATATTTGAGTATTTTGTCAAGTAGCGTACTGTTGATTGATTTAATTACTTATTGATCATCTATTGTTGAAAACAGATTCAGATTTATAATTTTAAACTTTATTTGTATTAAAAGTCTTTTCAATTTATAAAAGTCCTAGAAATAAACGTAGTTATGAAGCAGTATCTAGAACAATAATCGCGTACAAAGATTTTTTATTTACCAGAAACAATTCTTTACTATTTGCGAGGCCGTAGTCTGAGCGTATTCCACACTAACAATATATCAATTAAGCAAATGTACTTGTGAAGCTGAACGTACGTGACGTCAGAACGCCGTGCGCATTCCAGAATGAAACGGTACGGTACGGAATTTACATGAGAGTGGAGAATGTTTCAATACGCACATTTGTTTGGATTTTATTCAAATTTGTAATATGTTATGGTATAAATTACATTTTTTTTAATGGAATTCAGATGGATTAATTTGTGTTTGTCACTCAATTACCAAAAGGCGTCAAGTTACGCGGATAAAACTGTGAAAAGTAATCTGATATGTAATATGTTGTCAGTCAGATCTATAATACATAAAATATATTTGAATAGACTTCAAAAAAAGAAGGAGTGAGATATTCAAAATAATGAGATATTTTAAATTTTTACTTACATTATTTTGAATGTTGTGGCTTCTCTGAAAAGTTATTTTTGAGTTATCCTAATAACGCGTATGTGCCGCTTACTTGTCGATGTAAATAGACGTCCATATTTTTTTGTTCGAGAACAAACAATAATTCAAACACAAAAGGTAATACTTGGGATGAGTAAAATCCAAATCTATGTTCAATAATACAGCATTATAAATGAAAGTTGAAACAAAATTGAAAGCACTAGGAACTGCGGTTTACATGTAGATATATGAATATATCCTTATCTCGCATGCTGTTGAAACTTTACACTCGAGTACATCGTATTATGTATTAAAGTTATTGAGAAACAGATCGATCCGTCTCAAGAGCCATTTCGAAGTTTTGAACGTGATTACTATTAGAGGTTTTATACTTAAACTAACATTACTTGCGGTGCTTATGAAAGTTTAAAGACGTTATATTTTTTATACAAATTGGTCGGCAATTAAGCGTTCGGCTCACATGATGGTAAGCCATTACTGTAGCTTGTAGACGCCTGCAACACCAAAAGCATTGCAAGCACGTTGACAACCCTACCCCTCAGGAGCTCTGGTCACCTTACTCACCACAGGAACACAACACTGCTTGAAAAGAGTATTATTTAGCTGTGGTCTTCTGTAAGGTGCAGTTACTTCAGTCGGGCTACTTCAGATTTTGAGCAGGCTATTTCCTGCTGTGCGCTACCCTCAGTTTAGTCTTAGTACTTTATTAACAAACAATTTTAGGTACAAATGTTAGATGAAAATTGTTTTTGTTGTGCCATATTTAATAAAAAAATAAAAATTGAACTTGATAATAAAAAGAAATTTATCAACTGTACTGATCGATTCAGTCTGTAACACCCCAATTTTAGACATATGATCCCTTCTTTATTAAGGCAAGGGATTTTTTTTTTATAGTAGAGTGGGCAAACGGATAGTTCGCTCACCTGATGGTAATATATTAATGTATCAACTACGGTAACTCCTTAACACCATCGACTTTTCTACGGTAAGCATAACTCTCATTTTGGTTTGGATGTCAGTTCTTGTGGGTCTCCTCGCCGTGTCTCGGAGAGCACGTTGAGCCATCTATCTCGGTTTTTATCATAAATACCTGATAGCAATTGTTACTCGTAGAATCGAATATATCCGCCAACCCGCAGTAGAGCGACCTGGTTGATTAAGCTGTAATTGTTCTCCTCCAAAGAAAGTAGCCTAGTCCAGCAGTGGGATGTTAAAAGATGAATCGTTTAAGCATAAATCTATCGTATATTTGTCCGCATGTCATGGCGTTTTATTAACCGAATAAGCGTAGGAAAGATTCATTGCATCAAGTACGCGTCTTAATTAAAAAACATGTCGTTATGAGACTACCTTATGTTTGAGAAACAAATAGTAACATCATCAAGATGTTATACCGTTTTCATTACTCAAAATGGCATGGGTGTGTATTAAAATGGCTGTACCTACGATTTCATTCGAGATTACGCATTTTCACTTTCATCCCCTTCCTCAAAGAGAATTGAATTTTGTAACAAAGATTTTATCAGTTTATAGTATGGGCTTCAATTATCCGTGGCTTTAACACCCGTCTATATATATTAAACATACTTGTGATCAAACAAAAGTTGTGTGCTAAATATTACATCACTATCATTACTACAGCCTAATACAGTCCACTGCTGGACATAGGACTCTACAGGTTCGCGCCAAAAATGGCGTGAACCCATAATCACCACGCTGGGCAGGCGGATTGGTGGCCGCAGGGCTGGCTTTGTCGCACCTGCCCGTCGCTGCTACCCATCTCG